>NW_027414385.1:0-12223 GCF_964106895.1 Numenius arquata
GGGGGGATGTTCGATTTTTTTTTTTTTTGGCTCTTTAATTTTCTCCCCCCTTCGCCTATTTCAAGATTCGGGCGTCTCTAATACAGGGGCAACCCTCACCCGGATCTCCCGGAGCGGCGGGGAGAGGGGGGAAGAGGAGGGGCGCGGAACAGTTGTGATTTTTTTTTTTTTTAATAGTCGTTATTGTTGCTCTTATTACTATTACTGTTACGGTCGGTTTATTGCTCCTTATGATGATGAATTACCAGTTGTTAAATAATAATCTGTTTATTTTCCCCGACGCCGCTGCTGGCGGCAAGTCTGCCTGAGCAGACTCTGGACGCCTATTTCGCTCCCCGGCCGCCGGGATCGGCGAGAGCCGGCGGCCCCCGCCGCGAGCCGCCCGGCGCCCCGCCGCGACGCGAGCTCGCCGGCCGCCGGCGGACTCGGCGACCGGCGGCCCCGATCCGGCGGCGGGTGCCGGCGCCGCCGGGCGCTCGCCGGCTTTCGCCTCTCGCGGTGGGCTTTTCCGTTCCGCTCGGTTTTGGCTCGGGGGGCTGCGAGGGGGGGCGTGGGGGGGCTGAGGGCGTTGGGGGGGCTGCGCGTGTGGGCGCGCGCGGTGGGGCGGGGGTGCCGGGGCGGGTGCTTTTCCCCCGCCGCTTTGCCTCCCCGGCCGCCGGGGTCGGCGAGAGCCGGCGGCCCCCGCCGCGAGCCGCCCGGCGCCCCGCCGCGACGCGAGCTCGCCGGCCGCCGGCGGACTCGGGGACCGGCGGCCCCGATCCGGCGGCGGGTGCCGGCGCCGCCGGGCGCTCGCCGGCTTTCGCCTCTCGCGGTGGGCTTTTCCGTTCCGCTCGGTTTTGGCTCGGGGGGCTGCGAGGGGGGGCGTGGGGGGGCTGAGGGCGTTGGGGGGGCTGCGCGTGTGGGCGCGCGCGGTGGGGCGGGGGTGCCGGGGCGGGTGCTTTTCCCCCCGCCGCTTTGCCTCCCCGGCCGCCGGGGTCGGCGAGAGCCGGCGGCCCCCGCCGCGAGCCGCCCGGCGCCCCGCCGCGACGCGAGCTCGCCGGCCGCCGGCGGACTCGGGGACCGGCGGCCCCGATCCGGCGGCGGGTGCCGGCGCCGCCGGGCGCTCGCCGGCTTTCGCCTCTCGCGGTGGGCTTTTCCGTTCCGCTCGGTTTTGGCTCGGGGGGCTGCGAGGGGGGGCGTGGGGGGGCTGAGGGCGTTGGGGGGGCTGCGCGTGTGGGCGCGCGCGGTGGGGCGGGGGTGCCGGGGCGGGTGCTTTTCCCCCGCCGCTTTGCCTCCCCGGCCGCCGGGGTCGGCGAGAGCCGGCGGCCCCCGCCGCGAGCCGCCCGGCGCCCCGCCGCGACGCGAGCTCGCCGGCCGCCGGCGGACTCGGGGACCGGCGGCCCCGATCCGGCGGCGGGTGCCGGCGCCGCCGGGCGCTCGCCGGCTTTCGCCTCTCGCGGTGGGCTTTTCCGTTCCGCTCGGTTTTGGCTCGGGGGGCTGCGAGGGGGGGCGTGGGGGGGCTGAGGGCGTTGGGGGGGCTGCGCGTGTGGGCGCGCGCGGTGGGGCGGGGGTGCCGGGGCGGGTGCTTTTCCCCCCGCCGCTTTGCCTCCCCGGCCGCCGGGGTCGGCGAGAGCCGGCGGCCCCCGCCGCGAGCCGCCCGGCGCCCCGCCGCGACGCGAGCTCGCCGGCCGCCGGCGGACTCGGGGACCGGCGGCCCCGATCCGGCGGCGGGTGCCGGCGCCGCCGGGCGCTCGCCGGCTTTCGCCTCTCGCGGTGGGCTTTTCCGTTCCGCTCGGTTTTGGCTCGGGGGGCTGCGAGGGGGGGCGTGGGGGGGCTGAGGGCGTTGGGGGGGCTGCGCGTGTGGGCGCGCGCGGTGGGGCGGGGGTGCCGGGGCGGGTGCTTTTCCCCCCGCCGCTTTGCCTCCCCGGCCGCCGGGGTCGGCGAGAGCCGGCGGCCCCCGCCGCGAGCCGCCCGGCGCCCCGCCGCGACGCGAGCTCGCCGGCCGCCGGCGGACTCGGGGACCGGCGGCCCCGATCCGGCGGCGGGTGCCGGCGCCGCCGGGCGCTCGCCGGCTTTCGCCTCTCGCGGTGGGCTTTTCCGTTCCGCTCGGTTTTGGCTCGGGGGGCTGCGGGCGGGGGGGAGAGGGGGGCTGTGTGAGGTCTTTGCGGGGGGGGAGGGGGTTGTGGGTGTACGCGCGGCGGGATGGGGGAGATTTTCCCCCTCGCCGTCATTTTCCCCCTTCTCCCCTTCCCCCCCTCCGCGGAGCAGCGGGGCGGGGGAGCGGGGGGTGGGCCCGCAGCTGCGCGCCCTGCGCATGCGCGCGTGTCCCCCCCACCCCCCGCCCGCGGTTGAAAGGCGGGGGTTCCCGCCGCGCTAACGGTCGCGGGCTCATTGGCGCCAAAGGCAGGGAAGGGAAAGGAGGGGATGCCGCTGCGGCAGCAGGCGAGAGCGCTCGGCGAGCAGGCGGGGAGCCCGGCGCAGAGGTAGGCAGGGGAGAGGGCGTGCGGGGCGCGGTCTCTCTTTTCGGAGAAAATTCCCGCTTGGCTCGGTTGCGGTTCTTTTCCTTCCTTCCTTCTGTCGGTTGGCAACCCGCGGCAGGGGCGGGCGGGCGGGCTGAAGGAGCGACCGGCCGTCCCCGCCGCCCGAGAAAGCAGGGCGGGAGCCGGGGCACGGGCAGGGCGGGGTAGAGACTCGGCAGCCGGGGTCAGAGACCGGTCGCGCCGCCGGGATTCCCCTCTCCCGCCGGGGCGCGGAGCCGGCGGGGGCTCCGCTGGGTCCTAAAGTCTCCCGTCGTCTTTCCCCGGGAGCGGCGAAACCTGCGGGCGGGAGGAGGAGCGGGTGGCCGGATTCGCCGTGAAGCGGGCGGTGGACGGGGGTGGGGGGGCGGCTTGAGGGCAAGAGGGGGGCCGGTGGGGGGGCGAGTTTCGCTCTCTGCGCGCGCGCGCGTCTGCCTCTGCCGCGCGCGAGGAGTTCGGGGAGGGGGGGGCTGTTGGGGGGTGCGGCGGCAGACGGGGGGGGGTTCGGGCTGGTGGGGGGGGCGAGGGGGGTCGGCGGGGGGGGATTTCCGCTCTTTGCTTTGCGTGCGCGCGTACCTGCCTCTGCCGCGCGCGAGGAGTTCGGGGAGGGGGGGGCTGTTGGGGGGTGCGGCGGCAGACGGGGGGGGTTCGGGCTGGGTGGGGGGGGGTGGGGAGGGGGTCGGCGGGAGCGTGTTTCTCTCTGCGTGCGCGCGTTTCTGCCTCTGCCGCCGGGATTCCCTTCTCCCGCCGGGGCGCGGAGCCGGCGGGGGCTCCGCTGGGTCCTAAAGTCTCCCGTCGTCTTTCCCCGGGAGCGGCGAAACCTGCGGGCGGGAGGAGGAGCGGGTGGCCGGATTCGCCGTGAAGCGGGCGGTGGACGGGGGTGGGGGTGGGGGGGCGGCTTGAGGGCAAGAGGGGGGCCGGTGGGGGGGCGAGTTTCGCTCTCTGCGCGCGCGCGCGCGTCTGCCTCTGCCGCGCGCGAGGAGTTCGGGGAGGGGGGGGCTGTTGGGGGGTGCGGCGGCAGACGGGGGGGGGTTCGGGCTGGTGGGGGGGGCGAGGGGGGTCGGCGGGGGGGGGATTTCCGCTCTTTGCTTTGCGTGCGCGCGTACCTGCCTCTGCCGCGCGCGAGGAGTTCGGGGAGGGGGGGGCTGTTGGGGGGTGCGGCGGCAGACGGGGGGGGGTTCGGGCTGGTGGGGGGGGCGAGGGGGGTCGGCGGGGGGGGATTTCCGCTCTTTGCTTTGCGTGCGCGCGTACCTGCCTCTGCCGCGCGCGAGGAGTTCGGGGAGGGGGGGGGCTGTTGGGGGGTGCGGCGGCAGACGGGGGGGTTCGGGCTGGGGGGCCTGCCGGGGCAGGCCCGCGTCCGTGGGCACGCGGTGGGCGGTGGCCGCGTGCGCGCAGGTGCGTGCCCGAGCGCGTGCGGCGGCAGGCGAGGGGTTCGGTTCCGGGGGCCTGCCGGGGGATGAGAGCGCGCTTGCGCGAAGCGAAAAGGCCCCGTAACGCTCTCGCTAACGTCGCCTTCTCTGTTACAGCCCGCCGGGTCGGCCGCGCCGATGTCCGGCTGCCACCCGTGCCCGCCTGCGGGCGCGGCCGCTCGGCTCTTCTGCCGGTCGAAACCCCGTCCCTGGGAAAGCAGCAGCAGCAGCCGCCGCCGCCGCCAGGGCCGTGTGCCCGGGCAGGGGCTGCCGGAGAGCCGGGCCGCCCTCCTGAGAAACGTCCGCCGTCGGCGGGAAGGGTGAGAACTGCCGAGAGGACGGTAAGGTAAGGCCCCGGCGGCCCGAGGCCAAGGGGGGGAACCGCTCCCTTCGCCGGCAGGGCGCCGTCGAGAGCCCCGCCGTCTCCCCCGGAGGGCTCGGCGCGCGTAAGACCCCCACGATCCCGGCCGTTAGAGCGTGCCCTGAAGGGAAGCCTCCCCCGGTCCTCCGTGCTCCGGTTGGGGGGGGGGTGGTGTGTGGTGGTGGTGGTGGGTGGGTGTGTGTGTCCAGTGCTTGGTGCCGGAGGCCGTCGGGAGAGCGACCGCAGCCTTCTCCGCCCGAGAGCCGCTGTCGGGAGGAATAGCCCTGAGCTCTCTTCTTCCTCATGCCCCCAGCCCCAGGTGCAGGCGGCCCCTCCGCGCCGAGGGCAGTTCTGTGGAGCAGCGTAAGCTAGCGTCCGGCTTGGAGATTCTCACGGCTGGCTTCTCTTCGGTACGTTCCAGTTCCTCAAACTTTTCCAGCGGGCGGGGGGGGGGAAGGGGGAAAAGCGCTTCTCCAACAGTCTGTCCCGGCAGCGCCACAGCGTCGTGGGCCGGAGAACCCGAAGGAGGCTCGTCTCGCCGCCTCACGGCATCGGCTCCGTCTGCGCCTTTCTTCGCGAGGGTTCCTCTAAGTCGGTCTCAGAAGCCGGGGTTACGGTGAGCTCGCTCCGGTAAGGAGCTCTTCCCTCGCTGCCTTCTGCCGTCGTCACACACGCGCCCCCCCCCGCCGCTGCCTTCGGGCCGTCCGCCTAGCGGGGAAGCTAAAGAGAAGGCCGGCCGGCCCGCCCCGTATTTAAAAAACACGCTCGCGCTCTTCCCCACAGGGAGCTGCCGATCTCCCGCCGTAGCGATAAGCGAAGGGATTTCTCCGAGCCGCCGCGTGGCTCCCGAGTTCCTCCGGCTCACGAGAGGGTAGGTCTGGGTGGTGCGGGAGTCGGGAACGTATCCCGGGAGAGCGCAAGCGCCTGCTCTGCCTGCAGAGGCGTCTCTCGCGCGTCCCCCGGAGCAGACCGGGCTCTCGTTTTTCACCGGGCTCTCGCCGGGAGCGATTCCGCCCCTTTGGGCGGCTGGAGAGCGTTTGTCTCCTGCGTGTTAGGGTCCCGAGGGCGCCTCGAGGACCCCGACGACCTTCGCCTGGCACCTGCGCCTGCACCCACCCGCCGCCGGCTCGCCTCTCGGGACTCGGCTGGCGTGCCCGTCCCCGCCCGTTTCAAGGGGCGGAGAGGGAGCTCTCCTCAGGTAAGGCGGCGTTTGCTTCCTAGCCGGGCTTTTGCTTTCAGCCGAAACTTTCCGCTTCCCGTTCTTCGTCGCGCCGGTCGGAGGCTCGAAAGCGTCCGTCAGCGGGGACGACGAAGGTCTGGGCCGCTCTAACGATGGGGCGCGCGCCCGCGAGGCTGCCGGGCTCTCTCTCCCTTTCCCGGCGTCGGCTCCCCTTTAGCGGCGTTGCGGAGCCGAAGCGGTTCTCCTGGACGCGGGCGGGACGGTAAGTAAGGCGTTGCGGGGACCCGGCTCCTTGCCGCGTAGGGCGTGTAAACGGCACCGTGCTTTTCCGCTTTTCCGGCTGGCGCGGCCGCGAGAAGGGTCGCACTTCTTCCCTTCCGTGGGCGGCGGACGCGCAGCTACGGCTGCCGGGCCGCTCTCGCCGAATGCCTCGCCTCTCGTCCGGTCCGATCCCCGCGGCCCGACCGCCTGAAGGTTTGCGCAAAGCCCCGGGCAAGGCCGCGTCGGTTTGCACGTCCCCGCGTCGGCCACGGGAAATATTTTGGCGGTCCCTCGACGAAGGGGTGAACTCGACGAGGCGCTTTGAGTCTTTCGGGTGGCTGCTGCCGTTGCTGTTCCGAAGAGCGGTCCGGGTGAGAGCGCCGGCGGTCGAGAGGCCTCCTGTGACCCGGTAGAGCCGGGTACTCGTCTGCCGAGGCGGGCTTGTTCTCTCGCCTCCCGGTGCGGGTGTCTATAGGTCAGAGGGCAGCGAGATGGCTCCTGCCAAAGGAAAGGCTGACGTTTCTAGCGACGCGAGGAAACGAAAAGCCCTTCCCGCAGCTTGCCGATACAACTCGCCGGGGGCGGCGGCGGCGGCGGCGGCGGCGGCGGCGCGTTTTGTCGGGCCGAGCGGCGGCCTTCTCGTGGGGGGGTGGGGGGAGGAGGCTCGGCGGCCCGAAGCCAGCCGTAGTCCGTGACGGCGCCTAGGTCGCCGTGACTCCCCTACGACGGTATCTGCCCTGACGTCCCTCCCTTCCTCTCTCCCCTCCAGCGTCCGGGTCTCGAGGAGAAGCAGGAGAGCGCCTTTCCGCCCCCCGCAGAAAGCAGCGGCTTCGCCCGAGGCCGGGCCCCCCCGCGTCGAGGTAGCCCGCCGACGTGCCGCCGCCGCGCCCGGGAGAGGTGGGTCAGGTAGGGGTCAGGACCGAGGCGGGGGGAAGGCGAGAGGGCCGCGCCACCCCCCCGGCCCGCTCGCGCCGGCTCTTGCGGGAAGGCCCACGTCCCACCCCACGTCCTGCCCCACAGGCCCCTTCTCTGCCCCACATCCCCCGTAACGGGATGAGAACCCCCTCCCTCTGCCCCACATGCTGCCCCACGGGCCCCTTCTCTGCCCCACATCCCCCCCAACGGCACCACACCCCCCTCCCTCTGCCCCACATCCTGCCCCACAGGCCCCCTCTCTGCCCCACATCCTGCCCCACAGGCCCCTTCTCTGCCCCACATCCCCCCCAACGGCACCACACCCCCCTCCCTCTGCCCCACATCCTGCCCCACAGGCCCCTTCTCTGCCCCACATCCCCCGTAACGGGATCAGAACCCCCTCCCTCTGCCCCACATCCTGCCCCACAGGCCCCTTCTCTGCCCCACATGCCCCCGTAACGGGATCAGAACCCCCTCCCTCTGCCCCACATCCTGCCCCACAGGCCCCTTCTCTGCCCCACACCCCCAGTAACGGGATCAGAACGCCCTCCCTCTGCCCCACATCCTGCCCCACAGGCCCCTTCTCTGCCCCACATGCCCCCGTAACGGGATCAGAACCCCCTCCCTTGGCCCCACATCCTGCCCCACAGGCCCCTTCTCTGCCCCACATTCCCCCGTAACGGGATCAGAACCCCCTCCCTCTGCCCCGCATCCTGCCCCACAGGCCCCTTCTCTGCCCCACATCCCCTGTAACGGGATGAGAACCCCCTCCCTCTGCCCCACATCCTGCCCCACAGGCCCCTTCTCTGCCCCACATTCCCCCGTAACGGGATCAGAACCCCCTCCCTCTGCCCCGCATCCTGCCCCACAGCCCCCTTCTCTGCCCCACATCCCCCGTAACGGGATGAGAACCCCCTCCCTCTGCCCCACATCCTGCCCCACAGGCCCCTTCTCTGCCCCACATCCCCCCCAACAGCACCACACCCCCCTCCCTCTGCCCCACATCCTGCCCCACAGGCCCCTTCTCTGCCCCACATTCCCCCGTAACGGGATCAGAACCCCCTCCCTCTGCCCCGCATCCTGCCCCACAGGCCCCTTCTCTGCCCCACATCCCCCATAACGGGATGAGAACCCCCTCCCTCTGCCCCACATCCTGCCCCACAGGCCCCTTCTCTGCCCCACATCCCCCCCAACAGCACCACACCCCCCTCCCTCTGCCCCACATCCTGCCCCACAGCCCCCTTCTCTGCCCCAAGTCCCCCATAACGGGATGAGAACCCCCTCCCCCTGCCCCGCATCCTGCCCCACAGGCCCCTTCTCTGCCCCACATCCCCCCCAACAGCACCACACCCCCCTCCCTCTGCCCCACATCCTGCCCCACAGCCCCCTTCTCTGCCCCAAGTCCCCCATAACGGGATGAGAACCCCCTCCCCCTGCCCCACATCCTGCCCCACAGGCCCCTTCTCTGCCCCACATGCCCCCCAACAGCACCAGAACCCCCTCCCTCTGCCCCGCATCCTGCCCCCCAACAGCACCAGAACCCCCTCCCTCTGCCCCGCATCCTGCCCCACAGGCCTCTTCTCTGCCCCACATCCCCCGTAACGGGATCAGAACGCCCTCCCTCTGCCCCACATCCTGCCCCACAGGCCCCTTCTCTGCCCCACATGCCCCCGTAACGGGATCAGAACCCCCTCCCTCTGCCCCACATCCTGCCCCACAGGCCCCTTCTCTGCCCCACATGCCCCCGTAACGGGATCAGAACGCCCTCCCTCTGCCCCACATCCTGCCCCACAGGCCCCTTCTCTGCCCCACATGCCCCCGTAACGGGATCAGAACCCCCTCCCTCTGCCCCGCATCCTGCCCCACAGGCCCCTTCTCTGCCCCACATTCCCCCGTAACGGGATCAGAACCCCCTCCCTCTGCCCCGCATCCTGCCCCACAGCCCCCTTCTCTGCCCCACATCCCCCGTAACGGGATGAGAACCCCCTCCCTCTGCCCCACATCCTGCCCCACAGGCCCCTTCTCTGCCCCACATCCCCCCCAACAGCACCACACCCCCCTCCCTCTGCCCCACATCCTGCCCCACAGGCCCCTTCTCTGCCCCACATTCCCCCGTAACGGGATCAGAACCCCCTCCCTCTGCCCCGCATCCTGCCCCACAGGCCCCTTCTCTGCCCCACATCCCCCGTAACGGGATGAGAACCCCCTCCCTCTGCCCCACATCCTGCCCCACAGGCCCCTTCTCTGCCCCACATCCCCCCCAACAGCACCACACCCCCCTCCCTCTGCCCCACATCCTGCCCCACAGGCCCCTTCTCTGCCCCAAGTCCCCCATAACGGGATGAGAACCCCCTCCCCCTGCCCCGCATCCTGCCCCACAGGCCCCTTCTCTGCCCCACATCCCCCCCAACAGCACCACACCCCCCTCCCTCTGCCCCACATCCTGCCCCACAGCCCCCTTCTCTGCCCCAAGTCCCCCATAACGGGATGAGAACCCCCTCCCCCTGCCCCACATCCTGCCCCACAGGCCCCTTCTCTGCCCCACATGCCCCCCAACAGCACCAGAACCCCCTCCCTCTGCCCCGCATCCTGCCCCCCAACAGCACCAGAACCCCCTCCCTCTGCCCCGCATCCTGCCCCACAGGCCCCTTCTCTGCCCCACATCCCCCGTAACGGGATCAGAACGCCCTCCCTCTGCCCCACATCCTGCCCCACAGGCCCCTTCTCTGCCCCACATGCCCCCGTAACGGGATCAGAACCCCCTCCCTCTGCCCCACATCCTGCCCCACAGGCCCCTTCTCTGCCCCACATGCCCCCGTAACGGGATCAGAACGCCCTCCCTCTGCCCCACATCCTGCCCCACAGGCCCCTTCTCTGCCCCACATGCCCCCGTAACGGGATCAGAACCCCCTCCCTCTGCCCCACATCCTGCCCCACAGGCCCCTTCTCTGCCCCACATGCCCCCCAACAGCACCAGAACCCCCTCCCTCTGCCCCGCATCCTGCCCCCCAACAGCACCAGAACCCCCTCCCTCTGCCCCGCATCCTGCCCCACAGGCCTCTTCTCTGCCCCACATCCCCCCCAACGGCACCAGAACCCCCTCCCTCTGCCCCGCATCCTGCCCCACAGGCCTCTTCTCTGCCCCACATCCCCCGTAACGGGATCAGAACCCCTTCCCTCTGCCCCACATCCTGCCCCACAGGCCCCTTCTCTGCCCCACACCCCCCGTAACGGGATCAGAACCCCCTCCCTCTGCCCCACATGCTGCCCCACGGGCCCCTTCTCTGCCCCACATCCCCCCCAACGGCACCACACCCCCCTCCCTCTGCCCCACATGCTGCCCCACAGCCCCCTTCTCTGCCCCAAGTCCCCCATAACGGGATGAGAACCCCCTCCCTCTGCCCCACATCCTGCCCCACAGGCCCCTTCTCTGCCCCACATGCCCCCCAACAGCACCAGAACCCCCTCCCTCTGCCCCGCATCCTGCCCCCCAACAGCACCACACCCCCCTCCCTCTGCCCCACATGCTGCCCCACAGCCCCCTTCTCTGCCCCAAGTCCCCCCTAACGGGATGAGGACCCCCTCCCTCTGCCCCACATCCTGCCCCACAGGCCGGCGGATGGAGAAGAAGCCCCCCCCCGGGGAGAGGCAGCCGGGGCGCCGGGCCGCCTCAAGTCGCCCGCCGCCCTCCCTCGGGCTGGGGCCGGGGGACGCCCGAGGAACCAGACGGGGCCAGAAAGGCAACGAAGAGGCGGCGCTCGACCGAAGAAAGGACGGAAGAAACGGACCCGGGAACAAATGAGTTCTAACGGACGGTGCCCGTAAGAATTAAAGGAAGGAAGGCAGGAACGCGAGCGAGCCAGCGGCTGGGCGCGGGCGGGGCGTGCGCCCGCCTGTCTGTCCGCGGGACTCTCGGGGCGGCGGGGGGCTCGGGGCGGAGGGCCTTCCTCGGGGAGGGGAGGATGGCGACGCGCCGAGGCCGCGGCGAGACGGAGAGGAACGACGCGCGCGCGCGCACCCCCCCCCCCACCTCCCCCCGACCCTACCCCCCAGAAGTACAAAATAAAAGAAAGAAATAATGAGAAAAACAGAGACGGGGGGGCGTGTGTGGTGTGGGGGTGTGTGGGGGGGGGGGGGGAGGGGGGGCACAGACGGGGGGCACGGGGAGGAACAACGCATGCGCGCGCAGGCCCCCCACCCCCCATGAAATAAACAAACAAATACATTTCAAAAAAAGTAAAACATAACACTAAAGAAAAAGACGGGGGCGGGGTGGAGGAATACGCGCACGCCACCCTCGACCCCACCCCCAGCCCACCCCCCGAAAACTAATAAATAAATAAATAATACAAAGGCGGGGGGGGGGGAACAATACACGGGCATGCGCGCGCACACCCCCCCCCCCCCCCCCCGAAATAAATAAATAAATAAATAGATTGATTAATTTTAAAAATTTAGAAAATAATTTAAAAAAAGACACGGGGGAGGGGGGGGCGGCCCGGGGTGGAGAGCAATACGCACGCGCACACCACCCCCCACCCCACCCCACTACATAAATGAATAAATAAATAAATTCTGAGACAAAACAGGTAAGGGTGGGGTGGGGGGAGGGTATGGGGGGTGGGGAAGAAACGATACGCGGCCGCGCCCATGCGCGCCCCCCCCTTTAAATAAATAAGCGAATGAATCAATGAATATAAAATCCGGGGGGGGGGGGGTGGGCTTGGTGGAATAATACACGCGCGCGCGCGCGCCCCCCCCCCCACCCCCCCCGCGCCCCCCCCCCCCCCAAAACCTACTAAATGAATAAATAATGAGAAAAAGGGGGGGGACGGACACGACGACGACGACGACGACGACGACAACACGCGCGCGCGCGCACCCCCTACGTAATAAACGAATGAAGGAAGGAACGAATGAATGAAAGAAACGGGGGGGGGGGGGGTGGGGGGGGGCGAGGGAGGAACGATACACAGACGCGCGTGCGCACGCTCCCACCCCCCCACCCCCCCCCACCCCACCCCCCCCGTTTAATTAAATAAATAAAGAAAACCGAACAGAACGGGGGGGGAGGGGAGAGGGGAGAGGAACAACGCACACCCGCCCACCCCCGCCCCCCCCGCAAATGAAAAGTAACTAACTAACTAAATAAAACCAGACAGACAGAACGGGGGGAGGGGAGGTTGGGGGCGCCGGAACAGGACACACACACGCGCGCCCCCCCCCCGCCCGAATGAACGAATAAACACATAAACGGGAAAATTAAACTAAATAAATAAGTGAAATAACATTTTAAAAAATTATAAAAAAAAAAAAAACACGAAAAAAGAAGACGGGGGGGGGGGGGGGCGGGGAGGAACAACGCGTATGCAAATAAATAAATAAATGAATGAAATTTGAAAGAAAGAAGACGCCCCCCGCCCCGGGGGGGAACGACCGGCACCCCTCCGCCCCCCACCCCCCCACCCCCCCCCACCCCCCCCCCCCCCGAGAAAAAAAAAAAGCGATAGAAGAAAAGAATTAAAAAGGACAAGACAAAAATGTACAAAAAGAATGAAAGGAAGAAAAAAAAAAAGGAAAAAAAAAAGAGTCGCCACCGATA
>NW_027414386.1:0-68219 GCF_964106895.1 Numenius arquata
GAAGGGAACTTGCACGATAGGCTATCTAACTAGCCAGGATACGGTGTTTAATCAGTCTGAAATCCCCTCAGGAATGCTGAGAACACCTTGGAGGAGAATTCGGGGCGTGGAAAACCCTCTAGTGACGAGGGGAACAAGGTTCCACAGCTTTGTAAGATGGTTTATACCGTTCCTGGGCGTCAGTGAATTGGAAAAGGCAATTGTGAACATATCGGCCACTATAGAAGTGCTTGAGAAATCTACAATCGATGCTATACAAGCACTTCAACAAGAAATCCAGTCGTTAGCAAATGTGGTGGGACAAAACAGAATGGCATTAGACTTATTAACCTGGAAAGAAGGAGGCTTATGTGCAGTGATTAATCAAAGCTGTTGTTCATCTGTAAACCAGAATGGGAGAGTAGAAAAAGACTTACAAAATCTCATAGCTAAAACTCAGATTTTGCATTTGACTGCGCAAGATGACACCACATTCGGGTTTTCTGATCGCTGCGAAAAGTTAACCTCGTGGTTACCTAACTTGGATTGGCTTAAGCGACTGTTTTTCCTTCTAATAGCAATACTTATGTTAGGAACTTTAGTGTGTGCATTAATTAGATGTCTTATGTGTTGTACCAGGGGGGTGAAAGACGAATACATTCAATGGAAGAAGCATCAGCTCCGTGAACGAGTGGAATCTGGGAAGTATTTTAGAAATCAGATGGGGAGAGAGAATGTGTTATAGGTGATTGTAAAAGATTTTACAAAGTTGAAAGAAAAGGGGGGACTTGATTCAGAAAACGAACGGTTACAGGTTGTTAGTGCGGATGTAATACAGCCTGGGAAAGAACAAAAGCTCGGAGCCCCAGCATTCCAAGATAAAGAAATGGCCTTGTGTATAAGATAGCGGGAGCAGCTGCATGCTAAGGAGGTGCTGAGGAGGAACCTAACTGTCTGGGAAAGGTGTCCATCTGGTCAGGACAGGGGAGGAGATTTTTGATAATGAGTTCTTAGAAATAATTAGAATAGTAACGCCTTTAATTATAATAACCTGCCCACCTTAATGAATATGTATGCTTTTCACCATAAATGGACGCTTGCTTCACAAACCGGTGTGCAAGTTTGGCGGAGAAATCCCCCTTGCACCCAGCGCTGCAATAAACATACCTGCTTTATAACTCTCTGCGAGTTGTAAGGTTTGTTTCTGCGCGTCAGTTTGGCACCCCAGATGGGACCCCCTTTGTCCGGCTGCGGGACCTGCTGAGGACGGGACTCCTCTGGGCGCCCCCGAGATTTCTCGGAAGGACTCCCCAACTCATCCAGATCACCGCGGGGACAGACAAGGACCATCTCCTGCGGACCAGGTATGTTCAGGGTTTCTCAGTGGGGGACCTGTAAGTCGTGAGGAGACGTCCTACGCGTGGTAAAGAGTGGGTGTACTCGCCCCGGGGTATGCTCAAGCTTGGGCTAATGGTGTGGGATCCCTGGGTTTTGGGTTTTGTGTTAGTGTGTGGAATTGTAATATTGTTGATTATTTGTTGTATTTGTCATAAGGTACCCCTACCGTGTTATTGTCTGTAATTGTTGTATGAGTGAACTGAGTGATTGAGACGTGGCACTGCTGCGGAGCGAGTGCAGAGTTCTCATCCACGGTTCCGTGTTCTCCGCGAGGAGAGCGGCCGGAGACGAACGAAGCGTATGACAGACTGTACAGAAGCATTGTGTGAATCTAATATTGAGAATATTAAGTGGCAGTGTCTTGGACATTCGGATAACGTTTGTGATCCTATTTTTGTCTTAAAGTGCTTTGCTTGTAATACGGAGGTTTGGGTAGGTCGGGAGGACGATTTTTGGTGTCCACAGTGTGGTAGCTGGACTGAGCGGGAAAAGATCGAGCGGGCGGGAGAGTTGAAACAAGTAATCTGTGGAGACATAGCCTACTCCTGGAGATAAAGGTAGCGGCAGCGGCAGCGGCGGGGGTAACACCTAAGTGACACACGGAGATCAGGATCGCCTCTGAACTAAGGGGGTAAGGAGGACATAAAATGGGCAATAATCAAGGGGGCGAGATACTGAAAAAGAGTCCCCTAGGGTGTATTTTAGCACACTGGAAGGAGATCGGGGGCTCACCAGGTGGCAGCGTGGACAAGAAAACCTTAATTAAATATTGTAATCAATGGTGGCCCCTTTACAAAGTAGATGATCAGGAGAAATGGCCCTTAACGGGACTCTTAATTACAATACTATACTACAATTAATGCTGTTCCTTAGAAGGGAAGGAAAGTGGGATGAAGTCATATATGCGGATATGTTTTTCACCCTTTGGAACCATCCAGAGTACCAACGGGACTGCGGGCTATTACCTCCACAAGACCCGATGGTACTAGCCTTAGAGAAAGAAAGAAGAGGAGAAATGAAAGGTGATGTAAAAAGATGTTGTTCAGCCTGTAGCATAGGGCAGAGATGCACAAAGCCTGAAAAGATTCAGGATCTTAAAGAAGACGATTTTCTTGACACTTACTTACCACCGGTTAGAGCAATAGAAGACCGTTGGGAGGGGGTAAGGGTTCCTCAAGAAGATGGGGAAACGGAAGCTGATTCCAAAACTGAATCAAAAACCCCACCTGACAGCCCTGTATCGTCCCGTACTCGGAAAAGGACAGAGCAAGCAGTGATTCAAGCACCCTTAAGGGAAGCTGTGGGTCCGGACGGACTACCTGTAATGATAAAAGTCCCTTTTTCCTCATTTGATTTAGAAACCTGGAAAAGCGTGGCAAAGAACTATCGGAATGATCCCGTAGGGGTTACTAGACATTTTCAGTTTCTGGTAAAGCAGCATAACCCTGACTGGAGTGATATCCAGTTATTATTAGATCACCTAACAGAAACTGAGAAACAACTGGTTTTAAAAACTGCTCACAATATAGCCACGGAACAACTGAAAGATTCAGGAAGGGCCATTAAAGAACACTTCCCCTTGCAGAACCCTCACTGGAACCCAAACAGGAGCATTCACTCAGAGGCGCTAGAAACTTACAGAGATTGGATTATAACAGGGATGGAGAGGGCTATCCCGAAAGCCATTAACTGGTCAATGCTGTATGCTGTAAGACAAGGGCCGAAGGAGAGTCCCTCGGAGTTTCTGGATAAATTACGAGATGCAATGAGACGCTACACCCCCTTGGACCCTGGATCAGAGATAGGAATCCAGCAGTTAGTGTCTCTCTTTTTAGGGCAGTCTGCCAACGATATCCGGAGGAAGCTGCAAAAACTGAGAACAACCGACAGCAGGAATCTAGAGACTCTGTTAGATGAGGCACGGAGAGTGTTTAACAACCGGGAGGAGGAGGATAAGAAAAGGGACAGATGGGCACTGGTGGTAGCAATACATGGGAGGGGGGAAACGAAAGCAGGGAATTTTAGGAAACCATTAGAAAGAGATCAATGTGCATGGTGTAAGCAGAGAGGGCACTGGAAGAATGAGTGCCCAAAAAGACGAAAAGAAAAAATTCAGGCCCATTATAAAGAAGATTGACGGGGACCGGGGGAATCTACCCTAGCGGATCCACTGGTTACCCTAAGGCTAGGGAAAAAGCAACAAGAAATGGAATTTTTGGTGGATACAGGAGCAACGTATTCGGTTTTAAATCAAGCTCTGACCCCTATTGATACTGATTTTATAACAGTAACAGGAGCCACTGGCCAGAGTGAAAAGGCATATTTTCTCAAACCTCTTAAGTTCAAATTGGGAAAACAATTGGGGATACACAAATTTTTATATCTGCCAAATTCGCCGAGACCCCTGTTAGGGTGAGATTTATTAGAGCAATTGGGAGCAGAAATTAAATTCAAAAAAGGGAAAAATGGAACTCCGGATAAGAGAAGATCAACTAATTGAAATACTAAGTTTGGCCCTAATAGGAACTCCCATTTCTACAGGAGTGCCTGAGGAGATTAAAGCCCAACTTTATCTGGGGGTATGGGCCTCGGGAGTGCCGGGGAGAGCAAAAAATGCTTCCCCAATAGTGATAAAGCCTCAACAAGGAGCACGACCGGTGAGAGTTAAACAGTATCCCCTTAGAATAGAGGACAGGGAGGGGATCCGACCAACTATAGATCGGTTTATTGAGTATGGGCCGCTGAAAGAATGTGAATCAGAGTATAACACTCCAATATTACCTGTTAAGAAGCCGGATGGTAGCTATCGCATAGTGCAGGACCTCAGAGCTATCAACAGAATTGTTGAGGCTTTACATCCGGTAGTAGCAAATCCATACACTCTTCTAACTAAACTGGTACCTGAATTGGCATGGTTTACCGTTCTGGACCTAAAGGATGCCTTTTTCTGCGTGCCTTTGAGCCCAGAGAGCCAGCTTTTATTTGCATTCGAATGGGAAAACCCAGAATCTGGGAGGAAAACACAGCTTACATGGACTGTGCTACCGCAGGGCTTCAAAAATAGCCCGACACTTTTTGGAAATCAGCTAGCTAAAGACTTGGAACAGTGGAAACACCCGCTTGGGTCAGGAGTGGTTTTGCAGTATGTGGACGATATATTACTCGCCACTGACACCAGAGAAACATGCATAAAATGGACTGTGAGCCTGTTAAATTTTCTTGGACTTAATGGCTATAAAGTTTCTTCACAGAAAGCACAGATAGCCCAGCAGCAAGTGACTTATCTGGGATATGAAATAACCGCAGGCCAACGGACACTAGGGAAGGAGAGGAAAGAGGCCATCTGCCAGACACCTCGACCACAGACGCCTAAGGAACTTCGAACCTTCCTAGGAATGACAGGATGGTGTCGTCTCTGGATATATAACTACGGACTTTTGGTAAAGCCTCTATACGAGTTATTAAAATCTGACTCAAAGAATATTATATGGAATAGGGAGGCAGACAAAGCCTTCCATCAATTAAAAAAGAGGTTAATGGAAGCACCTGCCCTGGGATTACCTGACACTACTAAACCTTTCTGGTTGTTTTCCTATGAAAAGCAAGGAATGGCCTTAGGAGTCCTAGCCCAGAATTTGGGACCCTATCGAAGGGCAGTGGCATACTTCTCCAAACAGCTTGACGAAGTAAGTAAAGGGTGGCCTAGCTGTCTCCGAGCGGTGGCAGCAGTGGTAATAAACATCCAAGAGGCCCGTAAGTTCACCCTAGGCCAGAAAATCACAGTTACGGTATCACATACAGTCTCAGCAGTACTGGAAGTAAAAGGGGGGCATTGGCTTTCACCTCAGAGGTTTCTTAAGTACCAGGCTATCCTGATAGAGCAAGATGATGTAGAAATAACAGTAACTAATATTGTCAACCCAGCCTCTTTCCTCAGCGGAACCGAAGGAGAATCAGTGACCCACGACTGCTTGGAAACAATCGAGGCTGTGTACTCCAGCCGACCAGACCTGAAAGAAGAACCATTAGAGGATGCAGAGGATTCCTGGTTCACCGACGGGAGCAGCTTCATTCAACAGGGGATACGCAAAGCTGGCTATGCGGTAACCACCACAGAGAAGGTAATAGAATCCAAGGCCCTGGCCCCCAATACATCAGCCCAAAAGGCTGAGATTATAGCACTAACCCGAGCCCTGGAATTGGCCAAAGGAAAATGGATAAATATCTGGACAGACTCTAAATATGCTTTTGGGGTAGTGCATGCTCACGGGGCGGTCTGGAGAGAAAGAGGACTCTTATCTACACAAGGGAAGCACATCAAACATGCTGAAGAAATTCTCAAACTCTTAGATGCAGTATTACTGCCTACCAAAGTGGCTATCATGCACTGCAAAGCCCACCGAAAAGGGAACACCGCTGTGGAACTGGGTAACGCACTGGCGGACCGAGAAGCCAAAAGGGCAGCGGAAATGGGTAATGCAGAAATACAATCCTTGGTCCCAGATGGTAAGATACAAATTGATGACGAACCTAAATATTCTAGGGATGATCACAAATTGATCAAAGACTTAAATGGGAAAATTGAAGGGAAATGGGCCAAAACCCCACAGGGAAAAATAATAGTGCCTTTTTCGTTATTATGGGCAATGGTCACGGCAGAACATAGAAAATCCCATTGGGGAACAGAGGCGCTTTACAGATACCTGAGTAGGCTAATATGTGCTCGAAATCTATACGCCACTGTCAAACAAGTCACTCAGCAGTGTGAGGTATGTTTACAGAACAACCCTAAGACAGGCCCCAGAGTCCAATTTGGCCAGATAGGGAAGGGAAACTATCCGGGACAACAATGGCAAATTGATTTTTCAGAACTTCCAAGAAAAGGGGGGTTTCGATACCTATTGGTGTTAACTGATACCTTTTCAGGATGGCCAGAGGCATTTCCCTGTCGAACCAACAAAACAAGAGAAGTGGTCAAAGCATTATTGCATGAAATTATACCAAGGTTCGGGGTTCCCGCAGTAATTTCCTCGGACCGAGGATCTCATTTCACTGCAAGGGTTGTTTCGAAAGTAAGCAGATTATTGGGTATAGACTGGCAACTTCACACCCCATACAACCCACGATCGAGTGGTCAAGTAGAAAAGATGAATCGCTTGATCAAAACGCAAATTGTGAAACTAGGCCAGGAAGCTAACTTGGCCTGGCCTCAATCACTACCATTAGCCCTTCTCAGGATAAGAACAAAACCCAGAACCAAAGAAGGTTTGAGCCCCTTTGAAATACTGTATGGGAGACCATATAGTGTACAAGACGGGACATCCACAGAGCTGGGGAATGAAATACTAACAGATTACCTGATAAATTTACAAAAACAGCTCTGAGAGGTAGAAAAACTGGTTCTGGGAACAAGAGCTCGTGGACTGGATGGACCAGTACACGAGATCGAACCTGGGGACTATGTATATGTTAAGTCTTTTACAGATTCACCACTGAAGCCAAAGTGGGAAGGTCCCTTCCAGGTACTGCTGACCACTCACACGGCCATAAAGATCAAGGAACAAGCCGCTTGGATCCATTGGACTCGCGTCAAGAGGGCTCCAGAACCCCAATGGACATCAACGCAGACTGGACCCCTGAAGCTTCGCCTCCAACGAAAAGATGGACATTAGTAGCATTGATAATCGTCAACATGCCGGGACTTTGTATTTCAGGGGGAGGGACATGGGATGTGAATACATATACACCAAGTCTGGAAACATTGGTAAATGCTACTAATCTGTCAGATTGTTGGGTATGTACTACCCTACCTAAAGGAGAAATGAAATTGCCTCTATATGGGGTGGCAGCAAGCAATTGGAACAATGCCAACGGAACCTGGCCTAAATTTTGGGCAAAAGGGGGGGATGAGTCGAATGGGTATTGTGAGTACGATGATAATATCTACCCCTTAGGACCCAGATTTGATCTACAACTGTTGAAAGAAGAGTTTGTGGTATTAATTAGCAATAACAATTGTGCATGGGAACACGGGGAATATAGACACAGCGGGCCGGTGAATAAGACAACAACTTGGGGATGGAGCAAGTACTGGATTAATAAAACAACTGTTGATGTGGGAAGTTGGGATCTAACAGGGACAAGGGTAACATATATTGACTTTTGCGACAAAACACAACTAGTTGCATATAAAAGTAGTGGTATTTCCGAAGGAGAAGGATATTCCTGGGAGTATGGATGGTACCAGGCGGGGAAATTTTTAGGTGCTAATTTGACGGCAACTATTGGACCCTGTAAGTTACCTAAAGGGTATTGGTGGTTGTGTGGAGATGGATATAGTAGAAAACAGCTGCCCGGAGGATGGAAGGGAACTTGCACGATAGGCTATCTAACTAGCCAGGATACGGTGTTTAATCAGTCTGAAATCCCCTCAGGAATGCTGAGAACACCTTGGAGGAGAATTCGGGGCGTGGAAAACCCTCTAGTGACGAGGGGAACAAGGTTCCACAGCTTTGTAAGATGGTTTATACCGTTCCTGGGCGTCAGTGAATTGGAAAAGGCAATTGTGAACATATCGGCCACTATAGAAGTGCTTGAGAAATCTACAATCGATGCTATACAAGCACTTCAACAAGAAATCCAGTCGTTAGCAAATGTGGTGGGACAAAACAGAATGGCATTAGACTTATTAACCTGGAAAGAAGGAGGCTTATGTGCAGTGATTAATCAAAGCTGTTGTTCATCTGTAAACCAGAATGGGAGAGTAGAAAAAGACTTACAAAATCTCATAGCTAAAACTCAGATTTTGCATTTGACTGCGCAAGATGACACCACATTCGGGTTTTCTGATCGCTGCGAAAAGTTAACCTCGTGGTTACCTAACTTGGATTGGCTTAAGCGACTGTTTTTCCTTCTAATAGCAATACTTATGTTAGGAACTTTAGTGTGTGCATTAATTAGATGTCTTATGTGTTGTACCAGGGGGGTGAAAGACGAATACATTCAATGGAAGAAGCATCAGCTCCGTGAACGAGTGGAATCTGGGAAGTATTTTAGAAATCAGATGGGGAGAGAGAATGTGTTATAGGTGATTGTAAAAGATTTTACAAAGTTGAAAGAAAAGGGGGGACTTGATTCAGAAAACGAACGGTTACAGGTTGTTAGTGCGGATGTAATACAGCCTGGGAAAGAACAAAAGCTCGGAGCCCCAGCATTCCAAGATAAAGAAATGGCCTTGTGTATAAGATAGCGGGAGCAGCTGCATGCTAAGGAGGTGCTGAGGAGGAACCTAACTGTCTGGGAAAGGTGTCCATCTGGTCAGGACAGGGGAGGAGATTTTTGATAATGAGTTCTTAGAAATAATTAGAATAGTAACGCCTTTAATTATAATAACCTGCCCACCTTAATGAATATGTATGCTTTTCACCATAAATGGACGCTTGCTTCACAAACCGGTGTGCAAGTTTGGCGGAGAAATCCCCCTTGCACCCAGCGCTGCAATAAACATACCTGCTTTATAACTCTCTGCGAGTTGTAAGGTTTGTTTCTGCGCGTCAGTTTGGCACCCCAGATGGGACCCCCTTTGTCCGGCTGCGGGACCTGCTGAGGACGGGACTCCTCTGGGCGCCCCCGAGATTTCTCGGAAGGACTCCCCAACTCATCCAGATCACCGCGGGGACAGACAAGGACCATCTCCTGCGGACCAGGTATGTTCAGGGTTTCTCAGTGGGGGACCTGTAAGTCGTGAGGAGACGTCCTACGCGTGGTAAAGAGTGGGTGTACTCGCCCCGGGGTATGCTCAAGCTTGGGCTAATGGTGTGGGATCCCTGGGTTTTGGGTTTTGTGTTAGTGTGTGGAATTGTAATATTGTTGATTATTTGTTGTATTTGTCATAAGGTACCCCTACCGTGTTATTGTCTGTAATTGTTGTATGAGTGAACTGAGTGATTGAGACGTGGCACTGCTGCGGAGCGAGTGCAGAGTTCTCATCCACGGTTCCGTGTTCTCCGCGAGGAGAGCGGCCGGAGACGAACGAAGCGTATGACAGACTGTACAGAAGCATTGTGTGAATCTAATATTGAGAATATTAAGTGGCAGTGTCTTGGACATTCGGATAACGTTTGTGATCCTATTTTTGTCTTAAAGTGCTTTGCTTGTAATACGGAGGTTTGGGTAGGTCGGGAGGACGATTTTTGGTGTCCACAGTGTGGTAGCTGGACTGAGCGGGAAAAGATCGAGCGGGCGGGAGAGTTGAAACAAGTAATCTGTGGAGACATAGCCTACTCCTGGAGATAAAGGTAGCGGCAGCGGCAGCGGCGGGGGTAACACCTAAGTGACACACGGAGATCAGGATCGCCTCTGAACTAAGGGGGTAAGGAGGACATAAAATGGGCAATAATCAAGGGGGCGAGATACTGAAAAAGAGTCCCCTAGGGTGTATTTTAGCACACTGGAAGGAGATCGGGGGCTCACCAGGTGGCAGCGTGGACAAGAAAACCTTAATTAAATATTGTAATCAATGGTGGCCCCTTTACAAAGTAGATGATCAGGAGAAATGGCCCTTAACGGGACTCTTAATTACAATACTATACTACAATTAATGCTGTTCCTTAGAAGGGAAGGAAAGTGGGATGAAGTCATATATGCGGATATGTTTTTCACCCTTTGGAACCATCCAGAGTACCAACGGGACTGCGGGCTATTACCTCCACAAGACCCGATGGTACTAGCCTTAGAGAAAGAAAGAAGAGGAGAAATGAAAGGTGATGTAAAAAGATGTTGTTCAGCCTGTAGCATAGGGCAGAGATGCACAAAGCCTGAAAAGATTCAGGATCTTAAAGAAGACGATTTTCTTGACACTTACTTACCACCGGTTAGAGCAATAGAAGACCGTTGGGAGGGGGTAAGGGTTCCTCAAGAAGATGGGGAAACGGAAGCTGATTCCAAAACTGAATCAAAAACCCCACCTGACAGCCCTGTATCGTCCCGTACTCGGAAAAGGACAGAGCAAGCAGTGATTCAAGCACCCTTAAGGGAAGCTGTGGGTCCGGACGGACTACCTGTAATGATAAAAGTCCCTTTTTCCTCATTTGATTTAGAAACCTGGAAAAGCGTGGCAAAGAACTATCGGAATGATCCCGTAGGGGTTACTAGACATTTTCAGTTTCTGGTAAAGCAGCATAACCCTGACTGGAGTGATATCCAGTTATTATTAGATCACCTAACAGAAACTGAGAAACAACTGGTTTTAAAAACTGCTCACAATATAGCCACGGAACAACTGAAAGATTCAGGAAGGGCCATTAAAGAACACTTCCCCTTGCAGAACCCTCACTGGAACCCAAACAGGAGCATTCACTCAGAGGCGCTAGAAACTTACAGAGATTGGATTATAACAGGGATGGAGAGGGCTATCCCGAAAGCCATTAACTGGTCAATGCTGTATGCTGTAAGACAAGGGCCGAAGGAGAGTCCCTCGGAGTTTCTGGATAAATTACGAGATGCAATGAGACGCTACACCCCCTTGGACCCTGGATCAGAGATAGGAATCCAGCAGTTAGTGTCTCTCTTTTTAGGGCAGTCTGCCAACGATATCCGGAGGAAGCTGCAAAAACTGAGAACAACCGACAGCAGGAATCTAGAGACTCTGTTAGATGAGGCACGGAGAGTGTTTAACAACCGGGAGGAGGAGGATAAGAAAAGGGACAGATGGGCACTGGTGGTAGCAATACATGGGAGGGGGGAAACGAAAGCAGGGAATTTTAGGAAACCATTAGAAAGAGATCAATGTGCATGGTGTAAGCAGAGAGGGCACTGGAAGAATGAGTGCCCAAAAAGACGAAAAGAAAAAATTCAGGCCCATTATAAAGAAGATTGACGGGGACCGGGGGAATCTACCCTAGCGGATCCACTGGTTACCCTAAGGCTAGGGAAAAAGCAACAAGAAATGGAATTTTTGGTGGATACAGGAGCAACGTATTCGGTTTTAAATCAAGCTCTGACCCCTATTGATACTGATTTTATAACAGTAACAGGAGCCACTGGCCAGAGTGAAAAGGCATATTTTCTCAAACCTCTTAAGTTCAAATTGGGAAAACAATTGGGGATACACAAATTTTTATATCTGCCAAATTCGCCGAGACCCCTGTTAGGGTGAGATTTATTAGAGCAATTGGGAGCAGAAATTAAATTCAAAAAAGGGAAAAATGGAACTCCGGATAAGAGAAGATCAACTAATTGAAATACTAAGTTTGGCCCTAATAGGAACTCCCATTTCTACAGGAGTGCCTGAGGAGATTAAAGCCCAACTTTATCTGGGGGTATGGGCCTCGGGAGTGCCGGGGAGAGCAAAAAATGCTTCCCCAATAGTGATAAAGCCTCAACAAGGAGCACGACCGGTGAGAGTTAAACAGTATCCCCTTAGAATAGAGGACAGGGAGGGGATCCGACCAACTATAGATCGGTTTATTGAGTATGGGCCGCTGAAAGAATGTGAATCAGAGTATAACACTCCAATATTACCTGTTAAGAAGCCGGATGGTAGCTATCGCATAGTGCAGGACCTCAGAGCTATCAACAGAATTGTTGAGGCTTTACATCCGGTAGTAGCAAATCCATACACTCTTCTAACTAAACTGGTACCTGAATTGGCATGGTTTACCGTTCTGGACCTAAAGGATGCCTTTTTCTGCGTGCCTTTGAGCCCAGAGAGCCAGCTTTTATTTGCATTCGAATGGGAAAACCCAGAATCTGGGAGGAAAACACAGCTTACATGGACTGTGCTACCGCAGGGCTTCAAAAATAGCCCGACACTTTTTGGAAATCAGCTAGCTAAAGACTTGGAACAGTGGAAACACCCGCTTGGGTCAGGAGTGGTTTTGCAGTATGTGGACGATATATTACTCGCCACTGACACCAGAGAAACATGCATAAAATGGACTGTGAGCCTGTTAAATTTTCTTGGACTTAATGGCTATAAAGTTTCTTCACAGAAAGCACAGATAGCCCAGCAGCAAGTGACTTATCTGGGATATGAAATAACCGCAGGCCAACGGACACTAGGGAAGGAGAGGAAAGAGGCCATCTGCCAGACACCTCGACCACAGACGCCTAAGGAACTTCGAACCTTCCTAGGAATGACAGGATGGTGTCGTCTCTGGATATATAACTACGGACTTTTGGTAAAGCCTCTATACGAGTTATTAAAATCTGACTCAAAGAATATTATATGGAATAGGGAGGCAGACAAAGCCTTCCATCAATTAAAAAAGAGGTTAATGGAAGCACCTGCCCTGGGATTACCTGACACTACTAAACCTTTCTGGTTGTTTTCCTATGAAAAGCAAGGAATGGCCTTAGGAGTCCTAGCCCAGAATTTGGGACCCTATCGAAGGGCAGTGGCATACTTCTCCAAACAGCTTGACGAAGTAAGTAAAGGGTGGCCTAGCTGTCTCCGAGCGGTGGCAGCAGTGGTAATAAACATCCAAGAGGCCCGTAAGTTCACCCTAGGCCAGAAAATCACAGTTACGGTATCACATACAGTCTCAGCAGTACTGGAAGTAAAAGGGGGGCATTGGCTTTCACCTCAGAGGTTTCTTAAGTACCAGGCTATCCTGATAGAGCAAGATGATGTAGAAATAACAGTAACTAATATTGTCAACCCAGCCTCTTTCCTCAGCGGAACCGAAGGAGAATCAGTGACCCACGACTGCTTGGAAACAATCGAGGCTGTGTACTCCAGCCGACCAGACCTGAAAGAAGAACCATTAGAGGATGCAGAGGATTCCTGGTTCACCGACGGGAGCAGCTTCATTCAACAGGGGATACGCAAAGCTGGCTATGCGGTAACCACCACAGAGAAGGTAATAGAATCCAAGGCCCTGGCCCCCAATACATCAGCCCAAAAGGCTGAGATTATAGCACTAACCCGAGCCCTGGAATTGGCCAAAGGAAAATGGATAAATATCTGGACAGACTCTAAATATGCTTTTGGGGTAGTGCATGCTCACGGGGCGGTCTGGAGAGAAAGAGGACTCTTATCTACACAAGGGAAGCACATCAAACATGCTGAAGAAATTCTCAAACTCTTAGATGCAGTATTACTGCCTACCAAAGTGGCTATCATGCACTGCAAAGCCCACCGAAAAGGGAACACCGCTGTGGAACTGGGTAACGCACTGGCGGACCGAGAAGCCAAAAGGGCAGCGGAAATGGGTAATGCAGAAATACAATCCTTGGTCCCAGATGGTAAGATACAAATTGATGACGAACCTAAATATTCTAGGGATGATCACAAATTGATCAAAGACTTAAATGGGAAAATTGAAGGGAAATGGGCCAAAACCCCACAGGGAAAAATAATAGTGCCTTTTTCGTTATTATGGGCAATGGTCACGGCAGAACATAGAAAATCCCATTGGGGAACAGAGGCGCTTTACAGATACCTGAGTAGGCTAATATGTGCTCGAAATCTATACGCCACTGTCAAACAAGTCACTCAGCAGTGTGAGGTATGTTTACAGAACAACCCTAAGACAGGCCCCAGAGTCCAATTTGGCCAGATAGGGAAGGGAAACTATCCGGGACAACAATGGCAAATTGATTTTTCAGAACTTCCAAGAAAAGGGGGGTTTCGATACCTATTGGTGTTAACTGATACCTTTTCAGGATGGCCAGAGGCATTTCCCTGTCGAACCAACAAAACAAGAGAAGTGGTCAAAGCATTATTGCATGAAATTATACCAAGGTTCGGGGTTCCCGCAGTAATTTCCTCGGACCGAGGATCTCATTTCACTGCAAGGGTTGTTTCGAAAGTAAGCAGATTATTGGGTATAGACTGGCAACTTCACACCCCATACAACCCACGATCGAGTGGTCAAGTAGAAAAGATGAATCGCTTGATCAAAACGCAAATTGTGAAACTAGGCCAGGAAGCTAACTTGGCCTGGCCTCAATCACTACCATTAGCCCTTCTCAGGATAAGAACAAAACCCAGAACCAAAGAAGGTTTGAGCCCCTTTGAAATACTGTATGGGAGACCATATAGTGTACAAGACGGGACATCCACAGAGCTGGGGAATGAAATACTAACAGATTACCTGATAAATTTACAAAAACAGCTCTGAGAGGTAGAAAAACTGGTTCTGGGAACAAGAGCTCGTGGACTGGATGGACCAGTACACGAGATCGAACCTGGGGACTATGTATATGTTAAGTCTTTTACAGATTCACCACTGAAGCCAAAGTGGGAAGGTCCCTTCCAGGTACTGCTGACCACTCACACGGCCATAAAGATCAAGGAACAAGCCGCTTGGATCCATTGGACTCGCGTCAAGAGGGCTCCAGAACCCCAATGGACATCAACGCAGACTGGACCCCTGAAGCTTCGCCTCCAACGAAAAGATGGACATTAGTAGCATTGATAATCGTCAACATGCCGGGACTTTGTATTTCAGGGGGAGGGACATGGGATGTGAATACATATACACCAAGTCTGGAAACATTGGTAAATGCTACTAATCTGTCAGATTGTTGGGTATGTACTACCCTACCTAAAGGAGAAATGAAATTGCCTCTATATGGGGTGGCAGCAAGCAATTGGAACAATGCCAACGGAACCTGGCCTAAATTTTGGGCAAAAGGGGGGGATGAGTCGAATGGGTATTGTGAGTACGATGATAATATCTACCCCTTAGGACCCAGATTTGATCTACAACTGTTGAAAGAAGAGTTTGTGGTATTAATTAGCAATAACAATTGTGCATGGGAACACGGGGAATATAGACACAGCGGGCCGGTGAATAAGACAACAACTTGGGGATGGAGCAAGTACTGGATTAATAAAACAACTGTTGATGTGGGAAGTTGGGATCTAACAGGGATAAGGGTAACATATATTGACTTTTGCGACAAAACACAACTAGTTGCATATAAAAGTAGTGGTATTTCCGAAGGAGAAGGATATTCCTGGGAGTATGGATGGTACCAGGCGGGGAAATTTTTAGGTGCTAATTTGACGGCAACTATTGGACCCTGTAAGTTACCTAAAGGGTATTGGTGGTTGTGTGGAGATGGATATAGTAGAAAACAGCTGCCCGGAGGATGGAAGGGAACTTGCACGATAGGCTATCTAACTAGCCAGGATACGGTGTTTAATCAGTCTGAAATCCCCTCAGGAATGCTGAGAACACCTTGGAGGAGAATTCGGGGCGTGGAAAACCCTCTAGTGACGAGGGGAACAAGGTTCCACAGCTTTGTAAGATGGTTTATACCGTTCCTGGGCGTCAGTGAATTGGAAAAGGCAATTGTGAACATATCGGCCACTATAGAAGTGCTTGAGAAATCTACAATCGATGCTATACAAGCACTTCAACAAGAAATCCAGTCGTTAGCAAATGTGGTGGGACAAAACAGAATGGCATTAGACTTATTAACCTGGAAAGAAGGAGGCTTATGTGCAGTGATTAATCAAAGCTGTTGTTCATCTGTAAACCAGAATGGGAGAGTAGAAAAAGACTTACAAAATCTCATAGCTAAAACTCAGATTTTGCATTTGACTGCGCAAGATGACACCACATTCGGGTTTTCTGATCGCTGCGAAAAGTTAACCTCGTGGTTACCTAACTTGGATTGGCTTAAGCGACTGTTTTTCCTTCTAATAGCAATACTTATGTTAGGAACTTTAGTGTGTGCATTAATTAGATGTCTTATGTGTTGTACCAGGGGGGTGAAAGACGAATACATTCAATGGAAGAAGCATCAGCTCCGTGAACGAGTGGAATCTGGGAAGTATTTTAGAAATCAGATGGGGAGAGAGAATGTGTTATAGGTGATTGTAAAAGATTTTACAAAGTTGAAAGAAAAGGGGGGACTTGATTCAGAAAACGAACGGGTACAGGTTGTTAGTGCGGATGTAATACAGCCTGGGAAAGAACAAAAGCTCGGAGCCCCAGCATTCCAAGATAAAGAAATGGCCTTGTGTATAAGATAGCGGGAGCAGCTGCATGCTAAGGAGGTGCTGAGGAGGAACCTAACTGTCTGGGAAAGGTGTCCATCTGGTCAGGACAGGGGAGGAGATTTTTGATAATGAGTTCTTAGAAATAATTAGAATAGTAACGCCTTTAATTATAATAACCTGCCCACCTTAATGAATATGTATGCTTTTCACCATAAATGGACGCTTGCTTCACAAACCGGTGTGCAAGTTTGGCGGAGAAATCCCCCTTGCACCCAGCGCTGCAATAAACATACCTGCTTTATAACTCTCTGCGAGTTGTAAGGTTTGTTTCTGCGCGTCAGTTTGGCACCCCAGATGGGACCCCCTTTGTCCGGCTGCGGGACCTGCTGAGGACGGGACTCCTCTGGGCGCCCCCGAGATTTCTCGGAAGGACTCCCCAACTCATCCAGATCACCGCGGGGACAGACAAGGACCATCTCCTGCGGACCAGGTATGTTCAGGGTTTCTCAGTGGGGGACCTGTAAGTCGTGAGGAGACGTCCTACGCGTGGTAAAGAGTGGGTGTACTCGCCCCGGGGTATGCTCAAGCTTGGGCTAATGGTGTGGGATCCCTGGGTTTTGGGTTTTGTGTTAGTGTGTGGAATTGTAATATTGTTGATTATTTGTTGTATTTGTCATAAGGTACCCCTACCGTGTTATTGTCTGTAATTGTTGTATGAGTGAACTGAGTGATTGAGACGTGGCACTGCTGCGGAGCGAGTGCAGAGTTCTCATCCACGGTTCCGTGTTCTCCGCGAGGAGAGCGGCCGGAGACGAACGAAGCGTATGACAGACTGTACAGAAGCATTGTGTGAATCTAATATTGAGACTATTAAGTGGCAGTGTCTTGGACATTCGGATAACGTTTGTGATCCTATTTTTGTCTTAAAGTGCTTTGCTTGTAATACGGAGGTTTGGGTAGGTCGGGAGGACGATTTTTGGTGTCCACAGTGTGGTAGCTGGACTGAGCGGGAAAAGATCGAGCGGGCGGGAGAGTTGAAACAAGTAATCTGTGGAGACATAGCCTACTCCTGGAGATAAAGGTAGCGGCAGCGGCAGCGGCGGGGGTAACACCTAAGTGACACACGGAGATCAGGATCGCCTCTGAACTAAGGGGGTAAGGAGGACATAAAATGGGCAATAATCAAGGGGGCGAGATACTGAAAAAGAGTCCCCTAGGGTGTATTTTAGCACACTGGAAGGAGATCGGGGGCTCACCAGGTGGCAGCGTGGACAAGAAAACCTTAATTAAATATTGTAATCAATGGTGGCCCCTTTACAAAGTAGATGATCAGGAGAAATGGCCCTTAACGGGACTCTTAATTACAATACTATACTACAATTAATGCTGTTCCTTAGAAGGGAAGGAAAGTGGGATGAAGTCATATATGCGGATATGTTTTTCACCCTTTGGAACCATCCAGAGTACCAACGGGACTGCGGGCTATTACCTCCACAAGACCCGATGGTACTAGCCTTAGAGAAAGAAAGAAGAGGAGAAATGAAAGGTGATGTAAAAAGATGTTGTTCAGCCTGTAGCATAGGGCAGAGATGCACAAAGCCTGAAAAGATTCAGGATCTTAAAGAAGACGATTTTCTTGACACTTACTTACCACCGGTTAGAGCAATAGAAGACCGTTGGGAGGGGGTAAGGGTTCCTCAAGAAGATGGGGAAACGGAAGCTGATTCCAAAACTGAATCAAAAACCCCACCTGACAGCCCTGTATCGTCCCGTACTCGGAAAAGGACAGAGCAAGCAGTGATTCAAGCACCCTTAAGGGAAGCTGTGGGTCCGGACGGACTACCTGTAATGATAAAAGTCCCTTTTTCCTCATTTGATTTAGAAACCTGGAAAAGCGTGGCAAAGAACTATCGGAATGATCCCGTAGGGGTTACTAGACATTTTCAGTTTCTGGTAAAGCAGCATAACCCTGACTGGAGTGATATCCAGTTATTATTAGATCACCTAACAGAAACTGAGAAACAACTGGTTTTAAAAACTGCTCACAATATAGCCACGGAACAACTGAAAGATTCAGGAAGGGCCATTAAAGAACACTTCCCCTTGCAGAACCCTCACTGGAACCCAAACAGGAGCATTCACTCAGAGGCGCTAGAAACTTACAGAGATTGGATTATAACAGGGATGGAGAGGGCTATCCCGAAAGCCATTAACTGGTCAATGCTGTATGCTGTAAGACAAGGGCCGAAGGAGAGTCCCTCGGAGTTTCTGGATAAATTACGAGATGCAATGAGACGCTACACCCCCTTGGACCCTGGATCAGAGATAGGAATCCAGCAGTTAGTGTCTCTCTTTTTAGGGCAGTCTGCCAACGATATCCGGAGGAAGCTGCAAAAACTGAGAACAACCGACAGCAGGAATCTAGAGACTCTGTTAGATGAGGCACGGAGAGTGTTTAACAACCGGGAGGAGGAGGATAAGAAAAGGGACAGATGGGCACTGGTGGTAGCAATACATGGGAGGGGGGAAACGAAAGCAGGGAATTTTAGGAAACCATTAGAAAGAGATCAATGTGCATGGTGTAAGCAGAGAGGGCACTGGAAGAATGAGTGCCCAAAAAGACGAAAAGAAAAAATTCAGGCCCATTATAAAGAAGATTGACGGGGACCGGGGGAATCTACCCTAGCGGATCCACTGGTTACCCTAAGGCTAGGGAAAAAGCAACAAGAAATGGAATTTTTGGTGGATACAGGAGCAACGTATTCGGTTTTAAATCAAGCTCTGACCCCTATTGATACTGATTTTATAACAGTAACAGGAGCCACTGGCCAGAGTGAAAAGGCATATTTTCTCAAACCTCTTAAGTTCAAATTGGGAAAACAATTGGGGATACACAAATTTTTATATCTGCCAAATTCGCCGAGACCCCTGTTAGGGTGAGATTTATTAGAGCAATTGGGAGCAGAAATTAAATTCAAAAAAGGGAAAAATGGAACTCCGGATAAGAGAAGATCAACTAATTGAAATACTAAGTTTGGCCCTAATAGGAACTCCCATTTCTACAGGAGTGCCTGAGGAGATTAAAGCCCAACTTTATCTGGGGGTATGGGCCTCGGGAGTGCCGGGGAGAGCAAAAAATGCTTCCCCAATAGTGATAAAGCCTCAACAAGGAGCACGACCGGTGAGAGTTAAACAGTATCCCCTTAGAATAGAGGACAGGGAGGGGATCCGACCAACTATAGATCGGTTTATTGAGTATGGGCCGCTGAAAGAATGTGAATCAGAGTATAACACTCCAATATTACCTGTTAAGAAGCCGGATGGTAGCTATCGCATAGTGCAGGACCTCAGAGCTATCAACAGAATTGTTGAGGCTTTACATCCGGTAGTAGCAAATCCATACACTCTTCTAACTAAACTGGTACCTGAATTGGCATGGTTTACCGTTCTGGACCTAAAGGATGCCTTTTTCTGCGTGCCTTTGAGCCCAGAGAGCCAGCTTTTATTTGCATTCGAATGGGAAAACCCAGAATCTGGGAGGAAAACACAGCTTACATGGACTGTGCTACCGCAGGGCTTCAAAAATAGCCCGACACTTTTTGGAAATCAGCTAGCTAAAGACTTGGAACAGTGGAAACACCCGCTTGGGTCAGGAGTGGTTTTGCAGTATGTGGACGATATATTACTCGCCACTGACACCAGAGAAACATGCATAAAATGGACTGTGAGCCTGTTAAATTTTCTTGGACTTAATGGCTATAAAGTTTCTTCACAGAAAGCACAGATAGCCCAGCAGCAAGTGACTTATCTGGGATATGAAATAACCGCAGGCCAACGGACACTAGGAAAGGAGAGGAAAGAGGCCATCTGCCAGACACCTCGACCACAGACGCCTAAGGAACTTCGAACCTTCCTAGGAATGACAGGATGGTGTCGTCTCTGGATATATAACTACGGACTTTTGGTAAAGCCTCTATACGAGTTATTAAAATCTGACTCAAAGAATATTATATGGAATAGGGAGGCAGACAAAGCCTTCCATCAATTAAAAAAGAGGTTAATGGAAGCACCTGCCCTGGGATTACCTGACACTACTAAACCTTTCTGGTTGTTTTCCTATGAAAAGCAAGGAATGGCCTTAGGAGTCCTAGCCCAGAATTTGGGACCCTATCGAAGGGCAGTGGCATACTTCTCCAAACAGCTTGACGAAGTAAGTAAAGGGTGGCCTAGCTGTCTCCGAGCGGTGGCAGCAGTGGTAATAAACATCCAAGAGGCCCGTAAGTTCACCCTAGGCCAGAAAATCACAGTTACGGTATCACATACAGTCTCAGCAGTACTGGAAGTAAAAGGGGGGCATTGGCTTTCACCTCAGAGGTTTCTTAAGTACCAGGCTATCCTGATAGAGCAAGATGATGTAGAAATAACAGTAACTAATATTGTCAACCCAGCCTCTTTCCTCAGCGGAACCGAAGGAGAATCAGTGACCCACGACTGCTTGGAAACAATCGAGGCTGTGTACTCCAGCCGACCAGACCTGAAAGAAGAACCATTAGAGGATGCAGAGGATTCCTGGTTCACCGACGGGAGCAGCTTCATTCAACAGGGGATACGCAAAGCTGGCTATGCGGTAACCACCACAGAGAAGGTAATAGAATCCAAGGCCCTGGCCCCCAATACATCAGCCCAAAAGGCTGAGATTATAGCACTAACCCGAGCCCTGGAATTGGCCAAAGGAAAATGGATAAATATCTGGACAGACTCTAAATATGCTTTTGGGGTAGTGCATGCTCACGGGGCGGTCTGGAGAGAAAGAGGACTCTTATCTACACAAGGGAAGCACATCAAACATGCTGAAGAAATTCTCAAACTCTTAGATGCAGTATTACTGCCTACCAAAGTGGCTATCATGCACTGCAAAGCCCACCGAAAAGGGAACACCGCTGTGGAACTGGGTAACGCACTGGCGGACCGAGAAGCCAAAAGGGCAGCGGAAATGGGTAATGCAGAAATACAATCCTTGGTCCCAGATGGTAAGATACAAATTGATGACGAACCTAAATATTCTAGGGATGATCACAAATTGATCAAAGACTTAAATGGGAAAATTGAAGGGAAATGGGCCAAAACCCCACAGGGAAAAATAATAGTGCCTTTTTCGTTATTATGGGCAATGGTCACGGCAGAACATAGAAAATCCCATTGGGGAACAGAGGCGCTTTACAGATACCTGAGTAGGCTAATATGTGCTCGAAATCTATACGCCGCTGTCAAACAAGTCACTCAGCAGTGTGAGGTATGTTTACAGAACAACCCTAAGACAGGCCCCAGAGTCCAATTTGGCCAGATAGGGAAGGGAAACTATCCGGGACAACAATGGCAAATTGATTTTTCAGAACTTCCAAGAAAAGGGGGGTTTCGATACCTATTGGTGTTAACTGATACCTTTTCAGGATGGCCAGAGGCATTTCCCTGTCGAACCAACAAAACAAGAGAAGTGGTCAAAGCATTATTGCATGAAATTATACCAAGGTTCGGGGTTCCCGCAGTAATTTCCTCGGACCGAGGATCTCATTTCACTGCAAGGGTTGTTTCGAAAGTAAGCAGATTATTGGGTATAGACTGGCAACTTCACACCCCATACAACCCACGATCGAGTGGTCAAGTAGAAAAGATGAATCGCTTGATCAAAACGCAAATTGTGAAACTAGGCCAGGAAGCTAACTTGGCCTGGCCTCAATCACTACCATTAACCCTTCTCAGGATAAGAACAAAACCCAGAACCAAAGAAGGTTTGAGCCCCTTTGAAATACTGTATGGGAGACCATATAGTGTACAAGACGGGACATCCACAGAGCTGGGGAATGAAATACTAACAGATTACCTGATAAATTTACAAAAACAGCTCTGAGAGGTAGAAAAACTGGTTCTGGGAACAAGAGCTCGTGGACTGGATGGACCAGTACACGAGATCGAACCTGGGGACTATGTATATGTTAAGTCTTTTACAGATTCACCACTGAAGCCAAAGTGGGAAGGTCCCTTCCAGGTACTGCTGACCACTCACACGGCCATAAAGATCAAGGAACAAGCCGCTTGGATCCATTGGACTCGCGTCAAGAGGGCTCCAGAACCCCAATGGACATCAACGCAGACTGGACCCCTGAAGCTTCGCCTCCAACGAAAAGATGGACATTAGTAGCATTGATAATCGTCAACATGCCGGGACTTTGTATTTCAGGGGGAGGGACATGGGATGTGAATACATATACACCAAGTCTGGAAACATTGGTAAATGCTACTAATCTGTCAGATTGTTGGGTATGTACTACCCTACCTAAAGGAGAAATGAAATTGCCTCTATATGGGGTGGCAGCAAGCAATTGGAACAATGCCAACGGAACCTGGCCTAAATTTTGGGCAAAAGGGGGGGATGAGTCGAATGGGTATTGTGAGTACGATGATAATATCTACCCCTTAGGACCCAGATTTGATCTACAACTGTTGAAAGAAGAGTTTGTGGTATTAATTAGCAATAACAATTGTGCATGGGAACACGGGGAATATAGACACAGCGGGCCGGTGAATAAGACAACAACTTGGGGATGGAGCAAGTACTGGATTAATAAAACAACTGTTGATGTGGGAAGTTGGGATCTAACAGGGATAAGGGTAACATATATTGACTTTTGCGACAAAACACAACTAGTTGCATATAAAAGTAGTGGTATTTCCGAAGGAGAAGGATATTCCTGGGAGTATGGATGGTACCAGGCGGGGAAATTTTTAGGTGCTAATTTGACGGCAACTATTGGACCCTGTAAGTTACCTAAAGGGTATTGGTGGTTGTGTGGAGATGGATATAGTAGAAAACAGCTGCCCGGAGGATGGAAGGGAACTTGCACGATAGGCTATCTAACTAGCCAGGATACGGTGTTTAATCAGTCTGAAATCCCCTCAGGAATGCTGAGAACACCTTGGAGGAGAATTCGGGGCGTGGAAAACCCTCTAGTGACGAGGGGAACAAGGTTCCACAGCTTTGTAAGATGGTTTATACCGTTCCTGGGCGTCAGTGAATTGGAAAAGGCAATTGTGAACATATCGGCCACTATAGAAGTGCTTGAGAAATCTACAATCGATGCTATACAAGCACTTCAACAAGAAATCCAGTCGTTAGCAAATGTGGTGGGACAAAACAGAATGGCATTAGACTTATTAACCTGGAAAGAAGGAGGCTTATGTGCAGTGATTAATCAAAGCTGTTGTTCATCTGTAAACCAGAATGGGAGAGTAGAAAAAGACTTACAAAATCTCATAGCTAAAACTCAGATTTTGCATTTGACTGCGCAAGATGACACCACATTCGGGTTTTCTGATCGCTGCGAAAAGTTAACCTCGTGGTTACCTAACTTGGATTGGCTTAAGCGACTGTTTTTCCTTCTAATAGCAATACTTATGTTAGGAACTTTAGTGTGTGCATTAATTAGATGTCTTATGTGTTGTACCAGGGGGGTGAAAGACGAATACATTCAATGGAAGAAGCATCAGCTCCGTGAACGAGTGGAATCTGGGAAGTATTTTAGAAATCAGATGGGGAGAGAGAATGTGTTATAGGTGATTGTAAAAGATTTTACAAAGTTGAAAGAAAAGGGGGGACTTGATTCAGAAAACGAACAGGTACAGGTTGTTAGTACGGTACAGGTTGTTAGTGCGGATGTAATACAGCCTGGGAAAGAACAAAAGCTCGGAGCCCCAGCATTCCAAGATAAAGAAATGGCCTTGTGTATAAGATAGCGGGAGCAGCTGCATGCTAAGGAGGTGCTGAGGAGGAACCTAACTGTCTGGGAAAGGTGTCCATCTGGTCAGGACAGGGGAGGAGATTTTTGATAATGAGTTCTTAGAAATAATTAGAATAGTAACGCCTTTAATTATAATAACCTGCCCACCTTAATGAATATGTATGCTTTTCACCATAAATGGACGCTTGCTTCACAAACCGGTGTGCAAGTTTGGCGGAGAAATCCCCCTTGCACCCAGCGCTGCAATAAACATACCTGCTTTATAACTCTCTGCGAGTTGTAAGGTTTGTTTCTGCGCGTCAGTTTGGCACCCCAGATGGGACCCCCTTTGTCCGGCTGCGGGACCTGCTGAGGACGGGACTCCTCTGGGCGCCCCCGAGATTTCTCGGAAGGACTCCCCAACTCATCCAGATCACCGCGGGGACAGACAAGGACCATCTCCTGCGGACCAGGTATGTTCAGGGTTTCTCAGTGGGGGACCTGTAAGTCGTGAGGAGACGTCCTACGCGTGGTAAAGAGTGGGTGTACTCGCCCCGGGGTATGCTCAAGCTTGGGCTAATGGTGTGGGATCCCTGGGTTTTGGGTTTTGTGTTAGTGTGTGGAATTGTAATATTGTTGATTATTTGTTGTATTTGTCATAAGGTACCCCTACCGTGTTATTGTCTGTAATTGTTGTATGAGTGAACTGAGTGATTGAGACGTGGCACTGCTGCGGAGCGAGTGCAGAGTTCTAATCCACGGTTCCGTGTTCTCCGCGAGGAGAGCGGCCGGAGACGAACGAAGCGTATGACAGACTGTACAGAAGCATTGTGTGAATCTAATATTGAGACTATTAAGTGGCAGTGTCTTGGACATTCGGATAACGTTTGTGATCCTATTTTTGTCTTAAAGTGCTTTGCTTGTAATACGGAGGTTTGGGTAGGTCGGGAGGACGATTTTTGGTGTCCACAGTGTGGTAGCTGGACTGAGCGGGAAAAGATCGAGCGGGCGGGAGAGTTGAAACAAGTAATCTGTGGAGACATAGCCTACTCCTGGAGATAAAGGTAGCGGCAGCGGCAGCGGCGGGGGTAACACCTAAGTGACACACGGAGATCAGGATCGCCTCTGAACTAAGGGGGTAAGGAGGACATAAAATGGGCAATAATCAAGGGGGCGAGATACTGAAAAAGAGTCCCCTAGGGTGTATTTTAGCACACTGGAAGGAGATCGGGGGCTCACCAGGTGGCAGCGTGGACAAGAAAACCTTAATTAAATATTGTAATCAATGGTGGCCCCTTTACAAAGTAGATGATCAGGAGAAATGGCCCTTAACGGGACTCTTAATTACAATACTATACTACAATTAATGCTGTTCCTTAGAAGGGAAGGAAAGTGGGATGAAGTCATATATGCGGATATGTTTTTCACCCTTTGGAACCATCCAGAGTACCAACGGGACTGCGGGCTATTACCTCCACAAGACCCGATGGTACTAGCCTTAGAGAAAGAAAGAAGAGGAGAAATGAAAGGTGATGTAAAAAGATGTTGTTCAGCCTGTAGCATAGGGCAGAGATGCACAAAGCCTGAAAAGATTCAGGATCTTAAAGACGACGATTTTCTTGACACTTACTTACCACCGGTTAGAGCAATAGAAGACCGTTGGGAGGGGGTAAGGGTTCCTCAAGAAGATGGGGAAACGGAAGCTGATTCCAAAACTGAATCAAAAACCCCACCTGACAGCCCTGTATCGTCCCGTACTCGGAAAAGGACAGAGCAAGCAGTGATTCAAGCACCCTTAAGGGAAGCTGTGGGTCCGGACGGACTACCTGTAATGATAAAAGTCCCTTTTTCCTCATTTGATTTAGAAACCTGGAAAAGCGTGGCAAAGAACTATCGGAATGATCCCGTAGGGGTTACTAGACATTTTCAGTTTCTGGTAAAGCAGCATAACCCTGACTGGAGTGATATCCAGTTATTATTAGATCACCTAACAGAAACTGAGAAACAACTGGTTTTAAAAACTGCTCACAATATAGCCACGGAACAACTGAAAGATTCAGGAAGGGACATTAAAGAACACTTCCCCTTGCAGAACCCTCACTGGAACCCAAACAGGAGCATTCACTCAGAGGCGCTAGAAACTTACAGAGATTGGATTATAACAGGGATGGAGAGGGCTATCCCGAAAGCCATTAACTGGTCAATGCTGTATGCTGTAAGACAAGGGCCGAAGGAGAGTCCCTCGGAGTTTCTGGATAAATTACGAGATGCAATGAGACGCTACACCCCCTTGGACCCTGGATCAGAGATAGGAATCCAGCAGTTAGTGTCTCTCTTTTTAGGGCAGTCTGCCAACGATATCCGGAGGAAGCTGCAAAAACTGAGAACAACCGACAGCAGGAATCTAGAGACTCTGTTAGATGAGGCACGGAGAGTGTTTAACAACCGGGAGGAGGAGGATAAGAAAAGGGACAGATGGGCACTGGTGGTAGCAATACATGGGAGGGGGGAAACGAAAGCAGGGAATTTTAGGAAACCATTAGAAAGAGATCAATGTGCATGCTGTAAGCAGAGAGGGCACTGGAAGAATGAGTGCCCAAAAAGACGAAAAGAAAAAATTCAGGCCCATTATAAAGAAGATTGACGGGGACCGGGGGAATCTACCCTAGCGGATCCACTGGTTACCCTAAGGCTAGGGAAAAAGCAACAAGAAATGGAATTTTTGGTGGATACAGGAGCAACGTATTCGGTTTTAAATCAAGCTCTGACCCCTATTGATACTGATTTTATAACAGTAACAGGAGCCACTGGCCAGAGTGAAAAGGCATATTTTCTCAAACCTCTTAAGTTCAAATTGGGAAAACAATTGGGGATACACAAATTTTTATATCTGCCAAATTCGCCGAGACCCCTGTTAGGGTGAGATTTATTAGAGCAATTGGGAGCAGAAATTAAATTCAAAAAAGGGAAAAATGGAACTCCGGATAAGAGAAGATCGACTAATTGAAATACTAAGTTTGGCCCTAATAGGAACTCCCATTTCTACAGGAGTGCCTGAGGAGATTAAAGCCCAACTTTATCTGGGGGTATGGGCCTCGGGAGTGCCGGGGAGAGCAAAAAATGCTTCCCCAATAGTGATAAAGCCTCAACAAGGAGCACGACCGGTGAGAGTTAAACAGTATCCCCTTAGAATAGAGGACAGGGAGGGGATCCGACCAACTATAGATCGGTTTATTGAGTATGGGCCGCTGAAAGAATGTGAATCAGAGTATAACACTCCAATATTACCTGTTAAGAAGCCGGATGGTAGCTATCGCATAGTGCAGGACCTCAGAGCTATCAACAGAATTGTTGAGGCTTTACATCCGGTAGTAGCAAATCCATACACTCTTCTAACTAAACTGGTACCTGAATTGGCATGGTTTACCGTTCTGGACCTAAAGGATGCCTTTTTCTGCGTGCCTTTGAGCCCAGAGAGCCAGCTTTTATTTGCATTCGAATGGGAAAACCCAGAATCTGGGAGGAAAACACAGCTTACATGGACTGTGCTACCGCAGGGCTTCAAAAATAGCCCGACACTTTTTGGAAATCAGCTAGCTAAAGACTTGGAACAGTGGAAACACCCGCTTGGGTCAGGAGTGGTTTTGCAGTATGTGGACGATATATTACTCGCCACTGACACCAGAGAAACATGCATAAAATGGACTGTGAGCCTGTTAAATTTTCTTGGACTTAATGGCTATAAAGTTTCTTCACAGAAAGCACAGATAGCCCAGCAGCAAGTGACTTATCTGGGATATGAAATAACCGCAGGCCAACGGACACTAGGAAAGGAGAGGAAAGAGGCCATCTGCCAGACACCTCGACCACAGACGCCTAAGGAACTTCGAACCTTCCTAGGAATGACAGGATGGTGTCGTCTCTGGATATATAACTACGGACTTTTGGTAAAGCCTCTATACGAGTTATTAAAATCTGACTCAAAGAATATTATATGGAATAGGGAGGCAGACAAAGCCTTCCATCAATTAAAAAAGAGGTTAATGGAAGCACCTGCCCTGGGATTACCTGACACTACTAAACCTTTCTGGTTGTTTTCCTATGAAAAGCAAGGAATGGCCTTAGGAGTCCTAGCCCAGAATTTGGGACCCTATCGAAGGGCAGTGGCATACTTCTCCAAACAGCTTGACGAAGTAAGTAAAGGGTGGCCTAGCTGTCTCCGAGCGGTGGCAGCAGTGGTAATAAACATCCAAGAGGCCCGTAAGTTCACCCTAGGCCAGAAAATCACAGTTACGGTATCACATACAGTCTCAGCAGTACTGGAAGTAAAAGGGGGGCATTGGCTTTCACCTCAGAGGTTTCTTAAGTACCAGGCTATCCTGATAGAGCAAGATGATGTAGAAATAACAGTAACTAATATTGTCAACCCAGCCTCTTTCCTCAGCGGAACCGAAGGAGAATCAGTGACCCACGACTGCTTGGAAACAATCGAGGCTGTGTACTCCAGCCGACCAGACCTGAAAGAAGAACCATTAGAGGATGCAGAGGATTCCTGGTTCACCGACGGGAGCAGCTTCATTCAACAGGGGATACGCAAAGCTGGCTATGCGGTAACCACCACAGAGAAGGTAATAGAATCCAAGGCCCTGGCCCCCAATACATCAGCCCAAAAGGCTGAGATTATAGCACTAACCCGAGCCCTGGAATTGGCCAAAGGAAAATGGATAAATATCTGGACAGACTCTAAATATGCTTTTGGGGTAGTGCATGCTCACGGGGCGGTCTGGAGAGAAAGAGGACTCTTATCTACACAAGGGAAGCACATCAAACATGCTGAAGAAATTCTCAAACTCTTAGATGCAGTATTACTGCCTACCAAAGTGGCTATCATGCACTGCAAAGCCCACCGAAAAGGGAACACCGCTGTGGAACTGGGTAACGCACTGGCGGACCGAGAAGCCAAAAGGGCAGCGGAAATGGGTAATGCAGAAATACAATCCTTGGTCCCAGATGGTAAGATACAAATTGATGACGAACCTAAATATTCTAGGGATGATCACAAATTGATCAAAGACTTAAATGGGAAAATTGAAGGGAAATGGGCCAAAACCCCACAGGGAAAAATAATAGTGCCTTTTTCGTTATTATGGGCAATGGTCACGGCAGAACATAGAAAATCCCATTGGGGAACAGAGGCGCTTTACAGATACCTGAGTAGGCTAATATGTGCTCGAAATCTATACGCCACTGTCAAACAAGTCACTCAGCAGTGTGAGGTATGTTTACAGAACAACCCTAAGACAGGCCCCAGAGTCCAATTTGGCCAGATAGGGAAGGGAAACTATCCGGGACAACAATGGCAAATTGATTTTTCAGAACTTCCAAGAAAAGGGGGGTTTCGATACCTATTGGTGTTAACTGATACCTTTTCAGGATGGCCAGAGGCATTTCCCTGTCGAACCAACAAAACAAGAGAAGTGGTCAAAGCATTATTGCATGAAATTATACCAAGGTTCGGGGTTCCCGCAGTAATTTCCTCGGACCGAGGATCTCATTTCACTGCAAGGGTTGTTTCGAAAGTAAGCAGATTATTGGGTATAGACTGGCAACTTCACACCCCATACAACCCACGATCGAGTGGTCAAGTAGAAAAGATGAATCGCTTGATCAAAACGCAAATTGTGAAACTAGGCCAGGAAGCTAACTTGGCCTGGCCTCAATCACTACCATTAGCCCTTCTCAGGATAAGAACAAAACCCAGAACCAAAGAAGGTTTGAGCCCCTTTGAAATACTGTATGGGAGACCATATAGTGTACAAGACGGGACATCCACAGAGCTGGGGAATGAAATACTAACAGATTACCTGATAAATTTACAAAAACAGCTCTGAGAGGTAGAAAAACTGGTTCTGGGAACAAGAGCTCGTGGACTGGATGGACCAGTACACGAGATCGAACCTGGGGACTATGTATATGTTAAGTCTTTTACAGATTCACCACTGAAGCCAAAGTGGGAAGGTCCCTTCCAGGTACTGCTGACCACTCACACGGCCATAAAGATCAAGGAACAAGCCGCTTGGATCCATTGGACTCGCGTCAAGAGGGCTCCAGAACCCCAATGGACATCAACGCAGACTGGACCCCTGAAGCTTCGCCTCCAACGAAAAGATGGACATTAGTAGCATTGATAATCGTCAACATGCCGGGACTTTGTATTTCAGGGGGAGGGACATGGGATGTGAATACATATACACCAAGTCTGGAAACATTGGTAAATGCTACTAATCTGTCAGATTGTTGGGTATGTACTACCCTACCTAAAGGAGAAATGAAATTGCCTCTATATGGGGTGGCAGCAAGCAATTGGAACAATGCCAACGGAACCTGGCCTAAATTTTGGGCAAAAGGGGGGGATGAGTCGAATGGGTATTGTGAGTACGATGATAATATCTACCCCTTAGGACCCAGATTTGATCTACAACTGTTGAAAGAAGAGTTTGTGGTATTAATTAGCAATAACAATTGTGCATGGGAACACGGGGAATATAGACACAGCGGGCCGGTGAATAAGACAACAACTTGGGGATGGAGCAAGTACTGGATTAATAAAACAACTGTTGATGTGGGAAGTTGGGATCTAACAGGGATAAGGGTAACATATATTGACTTTTGCGACAAAACACAACTAGTTGCATATAAAAGTAGTGGTATTTCCGAAGGAGAAGGATATTCCTGGGAGTATGGATGGTACCAGGCGGGGAAATTTTTAGGTGCTAATTTGACGGCAACTATTGGACCCTGTAAGTTACCTAAAGGGTATTGGTGGTTGTGTGGAGATGGATATAGTAGAAAACAGCTGCCCGGAGGATGGAAGGGAACTTGCACGATAGGCTATCTAACTAGCCAGGATACGGTGTTTAATCAGTCTGAAATCCCCTCAGGAATGCTGAGAACACCTTGGAGGAGAATTCGGGGCGTGGAAAACCCTCTAGTGACGAGGGGAACAAGGTTCCACAGCTTTGTAAGATGGTTTATACCGTTCCTGGGCGTCAGTGAATTGGAAAAGGCAATTGTGAACATATCGGCCACTATAGAAGTGCTTGAGAAATCTACAATCGATGCTATACAAGCACTTCAACAAGAAATCCAGTCGTTAGCAAATGTGGTGGGACAAAACAGAATGGCATTAGACTTATTAACCTGGAAAGAAGGAGGCTTATGTGCAGTGATTAATCAAAGCTGTTGTTCATCTGTAAACCAGAATGGGAGAGTAGAAAAAGACTTACAAAATCTCATAGCTAAAACTCAGATTTTGCATTTGACTGCGCAAGATGACACCACATTCGGGTTTTCTGATCGCTGCGAAAAGTTAACCTCGTGGTTACCTAACTTGGATTGGCTTAAGCGACTGTTTTTCCTTCTAATAGCAATACTTATGTTAGGAACTTTAGTGTGTGCATTAATTAGATGTCTTATGTGTTGTACCAGGGGGGTGAAAGACGAATACATTCAATGGAAGAAGCATCAGCTCCGTGAACGAGTGGAATCTGGGAAGTATTTTAGAAATCAGATGGGGAGAGAGAATGTGTTATAGGTGATTGTAAAAGATTTTACAAAGTTGAAAGAAAAGGGGGGACTTGATTCAGAAAACGAACAGGTACAGGTTGTTAGTACGGTACAGGTTGTTAGTGCGGATGTAATACAGCCTGGGAAAGAACAAAAGCTCGGAGCCCCAGCATTCCAAGATAAAGACATGGCCTTGTGTATAAGATAGCGGGAGCAGCTGCATGCTAAGGAGGTGCTGAGGAGGAACCTAACTGTCTGGGAAAGGTGTCCATCTGGTCAGGACAGGGGAGGAGATTTTTGATAATGAGTTCTTAGAAATAATTAGAATAGTAACACCTTTAATTATAATAACCTGCCCACCTTAATGAATATGTATGCTTTTCACCATAAATGGACGCTTGCTTCACAAACCGGTGTGCAAGTTTGGCGGAGAAATCCCCCTTGCACCCAGCGCTGCAATAAACATACCTGCTTTATAACTCTCTGCGAGTTGTAAGGTTTGTTTCTGCACGTCAGTTTGGCACCCCAGATGGGACCCCCTTTGTCCGGCTGCGGGACCTGCTGAGGACGGGACTCCTCTGGGCGCCCCCGAGATTTCTCGGAAGGACTCCCCAACTCATCCAGATCACCGCGGGGACAGACAAGGACCATCTCCTGCGGACCAGGTATGTTCAGGGTTTCTCAGTGGGGGACCTGTAAGTCGTGAGGAGACGTCCTACGCGTGGTAAAGAGTGGGTGTACTCGCCCCGGGGTATGCTCAAGCTTGGGCTAATGGTGTGGGATCCCTGGGTTTTGGGTTTTGTGTTAGTGTGTGGAATTGTAATATTGTTGATTATTTGTTGTATTTGTCATAAGGTACCCCTACCGTGTTATTGTCTGTAATTGTTGTATGAGTGAACTGAGTGATTGAGACGTGGCACTGCTGCGGAGCGAGTGCAGAGTTCTCATCCACGGTTCCGTGTTCTCCGCGAGGAGAGCGGCCGGAGACGAACGAAGCGTATGACAGACTGTACAGAAGCATTGTGTGAATCTAATATTGAGACTATTAAGTGGCAGTGTCTTGGACATTCGGATAACGTTTGTGATCCTATTTTTGTCTTAAAGTGCTTTGCTTGTAATACGGAGGTTTGGGTAGGTCGGGAGGACGATTTTTGGTGTCCACAGTGTGGTAGCTGGACTGAGCGGGAAAAGATCGAGCGGGCGGGAGAGTTGAAACAAGTAATCTGTGGAGACATAGCCTACTCCTGGAGATAAAGGTAGCGGCAGCGGCAGCGGCGGGGGTAACACCTAAGTGACACACGGAGATCAGGATCGCCTCTGAACTAAGGGGGTAAGGAGGACATAAAATGGGCAATAATCAAGGGGGCGAGATACTGAAAAAGAGTCCCCTAGGGTGTATTTTAGCACACTGGAAGGAGATCAGGGGCTCACCAGGTGGCAGCGTGGACAAGAAAACCTTAATTAAATATTGTAATCAATGGTGGCCCCTTTACAAAGTAGATGATCAGGAGAAATGGCCCTTAACGGGACTCTTAATTACAATACTATACTACAATTAATGCTGTTCCTTAGAAGGGAAGGAAAGTGGGATGAAGTCATATATGCGGATATGTTTTTCACCCTTTGGAACCATCCAGAGTACCAACGGGACTGCGGGCTATTACCTCCACAAGACCCGATGGTACTAGCCTTAGAGAAAGAAAGAAGAGGAGAAATGAAAGGTGATGTAAAAAGATGTTGTTCAGCCTGTAGCATAGGGCAGAGATGCACAAAGCCTGAAAAGATTCAGGATCTTAAAGAAGACGATTTTCTTGACACTTACTTACCACCGGTTAGAGCAATAGAAGACCGTTGGGAGGGGGTAAGGGTTCCTCAAGAAGATGGGGAAACGGAAGCTGATTCCAAAACTGAATCAAAAACCCCACCTGACAGCCCTGTATCGTCCCGTACTCGGAAAAGGACAGAGCAAGCAGTGATTCAAGCACCCTTAAGGGAAGCTGTGGGTCCGGACGGACTACCTGTAATGATAAAAGTCCCTTTTTCCTCATTTGATTTAGAAACCTGGAAAAGCGTGGCAAAGAACTATCGGAATGATCCCGTAGGGGTTACTAGACATTTTCAGTTTCTGGTAAAGCAGCATAACCCTGACTGGAGTGATATCCAGTTATTATTAGATCACCTAACAGAAACTGAGAAACAACTGGTTTTAAAAACTGCTCACAATATAGCCACGGAACAACTGAAAGATTCAGGAAGGGCCATTAAAGAACACTTCCCCTTGCAGAACCCTCACTGGAACCCAAACAGGAGCATTCACTCAGAGGCGCTAGAAACTTACAGAGATTGGATTATAACAGGGATGGAGAGGGCTATCCCGAAAGCCATTAACTGGTCAATGCTGTATGCTGTAAGACAAGGGCCGAAGGAGAGTCCCTCGGAGTTTCTGGATAAATTACGAGATGCAATGAGACGCTACACCCCCTTGGACCCTGGATCAGAGATAGGAATCCAGCAGTTAGTGTCTCTCTTTTTAGGGCAGTCTGCCAACGATATCCGGAGGAAGCTGCAAAAACTGAGAACAACCGACAGCAGGAATCTAGAGACTCTGTTAGATGAGGCACGGAGAGTGTTTAACAACCGGGAGGAGGAGGATAAGAAAAGGGACAGATGGGCACTGGTGGTAGCAATACATGGGAGGGGGGAAACGAAAGCAGGGAATTTTAGGAAACCATTAGAAAGAGATCAATGTGCATGCTGTAAGCAGAGAGGGCACTGGAAGAATGAGTGCCCAAAAAGACGAAAAGAAAAAATTCAGGCCCATTATAAAGAAGATTGACGGGGACCGGGGGAATCTACCCTAGCGGATCCACTGGTTACCCTAAGGCTAGGGAAAAAGCAACAAGAAATGGAATTTTTGGTGGATACAGGAGCAACATATTCGGTTTTAAATCAAGCTCTGACCCCTATTGATACTGATTTTATAACAGTAACAGGAGCCACTGGCCAGAGTGAAAAGGCATATTTTCTCAAACCTCTTAAGTTCAAATTGGGAAAACAATTGGGGATACACAAATTTTTATATCTGCCAAATTCGCCGAGACCCCTGTTAGGGTGAGATTTATTAGAGCAATTGGGAGCAGAAATTAAATTCAAAAAAGGGAAAAATGGAACTCCGGATAAGAGAAGATCAACTAATTGAAATACTAAGTTTGGCCCTAATAGGAACTCCCATTTCTACAGGAGTGCCTGAGGAGATTAAAGCCCAACTTTATCTGGGGGTATGGGCCTCGGGAGTGCCGGGGAGAGCAAAAAATGCTTCCCCAATAGTGATAAAGCCTCAACAAGGAGCACGACCGGTGAGAGTTAAACAGTATCCCCTTAGAATAGAGGACAGGGAGGGGATCCGACCAACTATAGATCGGTTTATTGAGTATGGGCCGCTGAAAGAATGTGAATCAGAGTATAACACTCCAATATTACCTGTTAAGAAGCCGGATGGTAGCTATCGCATAGTGCAGGACCTCAGAGCTATCAACAGAATTGTTGAGGCTTTACATCCGGTAGTAGCAAATCCATACACTCTTCTAACTAAACTGGTACCTGAATTGGCATGGTTTACCGTTCTGGACCTAAAGGATGCCTTTTTCTGCGTGCCTTTGAGCCCAGAGAGCCAGCTTTTATTTGCATTCGAATGGGAAAACCCAGAATCTGGGAGGAAAACACAGCTTACATGGACTGTGCTACCGCAGGGCTTCAAAAATAGCCCGACACTTTTTGGAAATCAGCTAGCTAAAGACTTGGAACAGTGGAAACACCCGCTTGGGTCAGGAGTGGTTTTGCAGTATGTGGACGATATATTACTCGCCACTGACACCAGAGAAACATGCATAAAATGGACTGTGAGCCTGTTAAATTTTCTTGGACTTAATGGCTATAAAGTTTCTTCACAGAAAGCACAGATAGCCCAGCAGCAAGTGACTTATCTGGGATATGAAATAACCGCAGGCCAACGGACACTAGGGAAGGAGAGGAAAGAGGCCATCTGCCAGACACCTCGACCACAGACGCCTAAGGAACTTCGAACCTTCCTAGGAATGACAGGATGGTGTCGTCTCTGGATATATAACTACGGACTTTTGGTAAAGCCTCTATACGAGTTATTAAAATCTGACTCAAAGAATATTATATGGAATAGGGAGGCAGACAAAGCCTTCCATCAATTAAAAAAGAGGTTAATGGAAGCACCTGCCCTGGGATTACCTGACACTACTAAACCTTTCTGGTTGTTTTCCTATGAAAAGCAAGGAATGGCCTTAGGAGTCCTAGCCCAGAATTTGGGACCCTATCGAAGGGCAGTGGCATACTTCTCCAAACAGCTTGACGAAGTAAGTAAAGGGTGGCCTAGCTGTCTCCGAGCGGTGGCAGCAGTGGTAATAAACATCCAAGAGGCCCGTAAGTTCACCCTAGGCCAGAAAATCACAGTTACGGTATCACATACAGTCTCAGCAGTACTGGAAGTAAAAGGGGGGCATTGGCTTTCACCTCAGAGGTTTCTTAAGTACCAGGCTATCCTGATAGAGCAAGATGATGTAGAAATAACAGTAACTAATATTGTCAACCCAGCCTCTTTCCTCAGCGGAACCGAAGGAGAATCAGTGACCCACGACTGCTTGGAAACAATCGAGGCTGTGTACTCCAGCCGACCAGACCTGAAAGAAGAACCATTAGAGGATGCAGAGGATTCCTGGTTCACCGACGGGAGCAGCTTCATTCAACAGGGGATACGCAAAGCTGGCTATGCGGTAACCACCACAGAGAAGGTAATAGAATCCAAGGCCCTGGCCCCCAATACATCAGCCCAAAAGGCTGAGATTATAGCACTAACCCGAGCCCTGGAATTGGCCAAAGGAAAATGGATAAATATCTGGACAGACTCTAAATATGCTTTTGGGGTAGTGCATGCTCACGGGGCGGTCTGGAGAGAAAGAGGACTCTTATCTACACAAGGGAAGCACATCAAACATGCTGAAGAAATTCTCAAACTCTTAGATGCAGTATTACTGCCTACCAAAGTGGCTATCATGCACTGCAAAGCCCACCGAAAAGGGAACACCGCTGTGGAACTGGGTAACGCACTGGCGGACCGAGAAGCCAAAAGGGCAGCGGAAATGGGTAATGCAGAAATACAATCCTTGGTCCCAGATGGTAAGATACAAATTGATGACGAACCTAAATATTCTAGGGATGATCACAAATTGATCAAAGACTTAAATGGGAAAATTGAAGGGAAATGGGCCAAAACCCCACAGGGAAAAATAATAGTGCCTTTTTCGTTATTATGGGCAATGGTCACGGCAGAACATAGAAAATCCCATTGGGGAACAGAGGCGCTTTACAGATACCTGAGTAGGCTAATATGTGCTCGAAATCTATACGCCGCTGTCAAACAAGTCACTCAGCAGTGTGAGGTATGTTTACAGAACAACCCTAAGACAGGCCCCAGAGTCCAATTTGGCCAGATAGGGAAGGGAAACTATCCGGGACAACAATGGCAAATTGATTTTTCAGAACTTCCAAGAAAAGGGGGGTTTCGATACCTATTGGTGTTAACTGATACCTTTTCAGGATGGCCAGAGGCATTTCCCTGTCGAACCAACAAAACAAGAGAAGTGGTCAAAGCATTATTGCATGAAATTATACCAAGGTTCGGGGTTCCCGCAGTAATTTCCTCGGACCGAGGATCTCATTTCACTGCAAGGGTTGTTTCGAAAGTAAGCAGATTATTGGGTATAGACTGGCAACTTCACACCCCATACAACCCACGATCGAGTGGTCAAGTAGAAAAGATGAATCGCTTGATCAAAACGCAAATTGTGAAACTAGGCCAGGAAGCTAACTTGGCCTGGCCTCAATCACTACCATTAGCCCTTCTCAGGATAAGAACAAAACCCAGAACCAAAGAAGGTTTGAGCCCCTTTGAAATACTGTATGGGAGACCATATAGTGTACAAGACGGGACATCCACAGAGCTGGGGAATGAAATACTAACAGATTACCTGATAAATTTACAAAAACAGCTCTGAGAGGTAGAAAAACTGGTTCTGGGAACAAGAGCTCGTGGACTGGATGGACCAGTACACGAGATCGAACCTGGGGACTATGTATATGTTAAGTCTTTTACAGATTCACCACTGAAGCCAAAGTGGGAAGGTCCCTTCCAGGTACTGCTGACCACTCACACGGCCATAAAGATCAAGGAACAAGCCGCTTGGATCCATTGGACTCGCGTCAAGAGGGCTCCAGAACCCCAATGGACATCAACGCAGACTGGACCCCTGAAGCTTCGCCTCCAACGAAAAGATGGACATTAGTAACATTGATAATCGTCAACATGCCGGGACTTTGTATTTCAGGGGGAGGGACATGGGATGTGAATACATATACACCAAGTCTGGAAACATTGGTAAATGCTACTAATCTGTCAGATTGTTGGGTATGTACTACCCTACCTAAAGGAGAAATGAAATTGCCTCTATATGGGGTGGCAGCAAGCAATTGGAACAATGCCAACGGAACCTGGCCTAAATTTTGGGCAAAAGGGGGGGATGAGTCGAATGGGTATTGTGAGTACGATGATAATATCTACCCCTTAGGACCCAGATTTGATCTACAACTGTTGAAAGAAGAGTTTGTGGTATTAATTAGCAATAACAATTGTGCATGGGAACACGGGGAATATAGACACAGCGGGCCGGTGAATAAGACAACAACTTGGGGATGGAGCAAGTACTGGATTAATAAAACAACTGTTGATGTGGGAAGTTGGGATCTAACAGGGATAAGGGTAACATATATTGACTTTTGCGACAAAACACAACTAGTTGCATATAAAAGTAGTGGTATTTCCGAAGGAGAAGGATATTCCTGGGAGTATGGATGGTACCAGGCGGGGAAATTTTTAGGTGCTAATTTGACGGCAACTATTGGACCCTGTAAGTTACCTAAAGGGTATTGGTGGTTGTGTGGAGATGGATATAGTAGAAAACAGCTGCCCGGAGGATGGAAGGGAACTTGCACGATAGGCTATCTAACTAGCCAGGATACGGTGTTTAATCAGTCTGAAATCCCCTCAGGAATGCTGAGAACACCTTGGAGGAGAATTCGGGGCGTGGAAAACCCTCTAGTGACGAGGGGAACAAGGTTCCACAGCTTTGTAAGATGGTTTATACCGTTCCTGGGCGTCAGTGAATTGGAAAAGGCAATTGTGAACATATCGGCCACTATAGAAGTGCTTGAGAAATCTACAATCGATGCTATACAAGCACTTCAACAAGAAATCCAGTCATTAGCAAATGTGGTGGGACAAAACAGAATGGCATTAGACTTATTAACCTGGAAAGAAGGAGGCTTATGTGCAGTGATTAATCAAAGCTGTTGTTCATCTGTAAACCAGAATGGGAGAGTAGAAAAAGACTTACAAAATCTCATAGCTAAAACTCAGATTTTGCATTTGACTGCGCAAGATGACACCACATTCGGGTTTTCTGATCGCTGCGAAAAGTTAACCTCGTGGTTACCTAACTTGGATTGGCTTAAGCGACTGTTTTTCCTTCTAATAGCAATACTTATGTTAGGAACTTTAGTGTGTGCATTAATTAGATGTCTTATGTGTTGTACCAGGGGGGTGAAAGACGAATACATTCAATGGAAGAAGCATCAGCTCCGTGAACGAGTGGAATCTGGGAAGTATTTTAGAAATCAGATGGGGAGAGAGAATGTGTTATAGGTGATTGTAAAAGATTTTACAAAGTTGAAAGAAAAGGGGGGACTTGATTCAGAAAACGAACGGTTACAGGTTGTTAGTGCAGATGTAATACAGCCTGGGAAAGAACAAAAGCTCGGAGCCCCAGCATTCCAAGATAAAGAAATGGCCTTGTGTATAAGATAGCGGGAGCAGCTGCATGCTAAGGAGGTGCTGAGGAGGAACCTAACTGTCTGGGAAAGGTGTCCATCTGGTCAGGACAGGGGAGGAGATTTTTGATAATGAGTTCTTAGAAATAATTAGAATAGTAACGCCTTTAATTATAATAACCTGCCCACCTTAATGAATATGTATGCTTTTCACCATAAATGGACGCTTGCTTCACAAACCGGTGTGCAAGTTTGGCGGAGAAATCCCCCTTGCACCCAGCGCTGCAATAAACATACCTGCTTTATAACTCTCTGCGAGTTGTAAGGTTTGTTTCTGCGCGTCAGTTTGGCACCCCAGATGGGACCCCCTTCGTCCGGCTGCGGGACCTGCTGAGGACGGGACTCCTCTGGGCGCCCCCGAGATTTCTCGGAAGGACTCCCCAACTCATCCAGATCACCGCGGGGACAGACAAGGACCATCTCCTGCGGACCAGGTATGTTCAGGGTTTCTCAGTGGGGGACCTGTAAGTCGTGAGGAGACGTCCTACGCGTGGTAAAGAGTGGGTGTACTCGCCCCGGGGTATGCTCAAGCTTGGGCTAATGGTGTGGGATCCCTGGGTTTTGGGTTTTGTGTTAGTGTGTGGAATTGTAATATTGTTGATTATTTGTTGTATTTGTCATAAGGTACCCCTACCGTGTTATTGTCTGTAATTGTTGTATGAGTGAACTGAGTGATTGAGACGTGGCACTGCTGCGGAGCGAGTGCAGAGTTCTCATCCACGGTTCCGTGTTCTCCGCGAGGAGAGCGGCCGGAGACGAACGAAGCGTATGACAGACTGTACAGAAGCATTGTGTGAATCTAATATTGAGACTATTAAGTGGCAGTGTCTTGGACATTCGGATAACGTTTGTGATCCTATTTTTGTCTTAAAGTGCTTTGCTTGTAATACGGAGGTTTGGGTAGGTCGGGAGGACGATTTTTGGTGTCCACAGTGTGGTAGCTGGACTGAGCGGGAAAAGATCGAGCGGGCGGGAGAGTTGAAACAAGTAATCTGTGGAGACATAGCCTACTCCTGGAGATAAAGGTAGCGGCAGCGGCAGCGGCGGGGGTAACACCTAAGTGACACACGGAGATCAGGATCGCCTCTGAACTAAGGGGGTAAGGAGGACATAAAATGGGCAATAATCAAGGGGGCGAGATACTGAAAAAGAGTCCCCTAGGGTGTATTTTAGCACACTGGAAGGAGATCGGGGGCTCACCAGGTGGCAGCGTGGACAAGAAAACCTTAATTAAATATTGTAATCAATGGTGGCCCCTTTACAAAGTAGATGATCAGGAGAAATGGCCCTTAACGGGACTCTTAATTACAATACTATACTACAATTAATGCTGTTCCTTAGAAGGGAAGGAAAGTGGGATGAAGTCATATATGCGGATATGTTTTTCACCCTTTGGAACCATCCAGAGTACCAACGGGACTGCGGGCTATTACCTCCACAAGACCCGATGGTACTAGCCTTAGAGAAAGAAAGAAGAGGAGAAATGAAAGGTGATGTAAAAAGATGTTGTTCAGCCTGTAGCATAGGGCAGAGATGCACAAAGCCTGAAAAGATTCAGGATCTTAAAGAAGACGATTTTCTTGACACTTACTTACCACCGGTTAGAGCAATAGAAGACCGTTGGGAGGGGGTAAGGGTTCCTCAAGAAGATGGGGAAACGGAAGCTGATTCCAAAACTGAATCAAAAACCCCACCTGACAGCCCTGTATCGTCCCGTACTCGGAAAAGGACAGAGCAAGCAGTGATTCAAGCACCCTTAAGGGAAGCTGTGGGTCCGGACGGACTACCTGTAATGATAAAAGTCCCTTTTTCCTCATTTGATTTAGAAACCTGGAAAAGCGTGGCAAAGAACTATCGGAATGATCCCGTAGGGGTTACTAGACATTTTCAGTTTCTGGTAAAGCAGCATAACCCTGACTGGAGTGATATCCAGTTATTATTAGATCACCTAACAGAAACTGAGAAACAACTGGTTTTAAAAACTGCTCACAATATAGCCACGGAACAACTGAAAGATTCAGGAAGGGCCATTAAAGAACACTTCCCCTTGCAGAACCCTCACTGGAACCCAAACAGGAGCATTCACTCAGAGGCGCTAGAAACTTACAGAGATTGGATTATAACAGGGATGGAGAGGGCTATCCCGAAAGCCATTAACTGGTCAATGCTGTATGCTGTAAGACAAGGGCCGAAGGAGAGTCCCTCGGAGTTTCTGGATAAATTACGAGATGCAATGAGACGCTACACCCCCTTGGACCCTGGATCAGAGATAGGAATCCAGCAGTTAGTGTCTCTCTTTTTAGGGCAGTCTGCCAACGATATCCGGAGGAAGCTGCAAAAACTGAGAACAACCGACAGCAGGAATCTAGAGACTCTGTTAGATGAGGCACGGAGAGTGTTTAACAACCGGGAGGAGGAGGATAAGAAAAGGGACAGATGGGCACTGGTGGTAGCAATACATGGGAGGGGGGAAACGAAAGCAGGGAATTTTAGGAAACCATTAGAAAGAGATCAATGTGCATGCTGTAAGCAGAGAGGGCACTGGAAGAATGAGTGCCCAAAAAGACGAAAAGAAAAAATTCAGGCCCATTATAAAGAAGATTGACGGGGACCGGGGGAATCTACCCTAGCGGATCCACTGGTTACCCTAAGGCTAGGGAAAAAGCAACAAGAAATGGAATTTTTGGTGGATACAGGAGCAACGTATTCGGTTTTAAATCAAGCTCTGACCCCTATTGATACTGATTTTATAACAGTAACAGGAGCCACTGGCCAGAGTGAAAAGGCATATTTTCTCAAACCTCTTAAGTTCAAATTGGGAAAACAGTTGGGGATACACAAATTTTTATATCTGCCAAATTCGCCGAGACCCCTGTTAGGGTGAGATTTATTAGAGCAATTGGGAGCAGAAATTAAATTCAAAAAAGGGAAAAATGGAACTCCGGATAAGAGAAGATCAACTAATTGAAATACTAAGTTTGGCCCTAATAGGAACTCCCATTTCTACAGGAGTGCCTGAGGAGATTAAAGCCCAACTTTATCTGGGGGTATGGGCCTCGGGAGTGCCGGGGAGAGCAAAAAATGCTTCCCCAATAGTGATAAAGCCTCAACAAGGAGCACGACCGGTGAGAGTTAAACAGTATCCCCTTAGAATAGAGGACAGGGAGGGGATCCGACCAACTATAGATCGGTTTATTGAGTATGGGCCGCTGAAAGAATGTGAATCAGAGTATAACACTCCAATATTACCTGTTAAGAAGCCGGATGGTAGCTATCGCATAGTGCAGGACCTCAGAGCTATCAACAGAATTGTTGAGGCTTTACATCCGGTAGTAGCAAATCCATACACTCTTCTAACTAAACTGGTACCTGAATTGGCATGGTTTACCGTTCTGGACCTAAAGGATGCCTTTTTCTGCGTGCCTTTGAGCCCAGAGAGCCAGCTTTTATTTGCATTCGAATGGGAAAACCCAGAATCTGGGAGGAAAACACAGCTTACATGGACTGTGCTACCGCAGGGCTTCAAAAATAGCCCGACACTTTTTGGAAATCAGCTAGCTAAAGACTTGGAACAGTGGAAACACCCGCTTGGGTCAGGAGTGGTTTTGCAGTATGTGGACGATATATTACTCGCCACTGACACCAGAGAAACATGCATAAAATGGACTGTGAGCCTGTTAAATTTTCTTGGACTTAATGGCTATAAAGTTTCTTCACAGAAAGCACAGATAGCCCAGCAGCAAGTGACTTATCTGGGATATGAAATAACCGCAGGCCAACGGACACTAGGGAAGGAGAGGAAAGAGGCCATCTGCCAGACACCTCGACCACAGACGCCTAAGGAACTTCGAACCTTCCTAGGAATGACAGGATGGTGTCGTCTCTGGATATATAACTACGGACTTTTGGTAAAGCCTCTATACGAGTTATTAAAATCTGACTCAAAGAATATTATATGGAATAGGGAGGCAGACAAAGCCTTCCATCAATTAAAAAAGAGGTTAATGGAAGCACCTGCCCTGGGATTACCTGACACTACTAAACCTTTCTGGTTGTTTTCCTATGAAAAGCAAGGAATGGCCTTAGGAGTCCTAGCCCAGAATTTGGGACCCTATCGAAGGGCAGTGGCATACTTCTCCAAACAGCTTGACGAAGTAAGTAAAGGGTGGCCTAGCTGTCTCCGAGCGGTGGCAGCAGTGGTAATAAACATCCAAGAGGCCCGTAAGTTCACCCTAGGCCAGAAAATCACAGTTACGGTATCACATACAGTCTCAGCAGTACTGGAAGTAAAAGGGGGGCATTGGCTTTCACCTCAGAGGTTTCTTAAGTACCAGGCTATCCTGATAGAGCAAGATGATGTAGAAATAACAGTAACTAATATTGTCAACCCAGCCTCTTTCCTCAGCGGAACCGAAGGAGAATCAGTGACCCACGACTGCTTGGAAACAATCGAGGCTGTGTACTCCAGCCGACCAGACCTGAAAGAAGAACCATTAGAGGATGCAGAGGATTCCTGGTTCACCGACGGGAGCAGCTTCATTCAACAGGGGATACGCAAAGCTGGCTATGCGGTAACCACCACAGAGAAGGTAATAGAATCCAAGGCCCTGGCCCCCAATACATCAGCCCAAAAGGCTGAGATTATAGCACTAACCCGAGCCCTGGAATTGGCCAAAGGAAAATGGATAAATATCTGGACAGACTCTAAATATGCTTTTGGGGTAGTGCATGCTCACGGGGCGGTCTGGAGAGAAAGAGGACTCTTATCTACACAAGGGAAGCACATCAAACATGCTGAAGAAATTCTCAAACTCTTAGATGCAGTATTACTGCCTACCAAAGTGGCTATCATGCACTGCAAAGCCCACCGAAAAGGGAACACCGCTGTGGAACTGGGTAACGCACTGGCGGACCGAGAAGCCAAAAGGGCAGCGGAAATGGGTAATGCAGAAATACAATCCTTGGTCCCAGATGGTAAGATACAAATTGATGACGAACCTAAATATTCTAGGGATGATCACAAATTGATCAAAGACTTAAATGGGAAAATTGAAGGGAAATGGGCCAAAACCCCACAGGGAAAAATAATAGTGCCTTTTTCGTTATTATGGGCAATGGTCACGGCAGAACATAGAAAATCCCATTGGGGAACAGAGGCGCTTTACAGATACCTGAGTAGGCTAATATGTGCTCGAAATCTATACGCCACTGTCAAACAAGTCACTCAGCAGTGTGAGGTATGTTTACAGAACAACCCTAAGACAGGCCCCAGAGTCCAATTTGGCCAGATAGGGAAGGGAAACTATCCGGGACAACAATGGCAAATTGATTTTTCAGAACTTCCAAGAAAAGGGGGGTTTCGATACCTATTGGTGTTAACTGATACCTTTTCAGGATGGCCAGAGGCATTTCCCTGTCGAACCAACAAAACAAGAGAAGTGGTCAAAGCATTATTGCATGAAATTATACCAAGGTTCGGGGTTCCCGCAGTAATTTCCTCGGACCGAGGATCTCATTTCACTGCAAGGGTTGTTTCGAAAGTAAGCAGATTATTGGGTATAGACTGGCAACTTCACACCCCATACAACCCACGATCGAGTGGTCAAGTAGAAAAGATGAATCGCTTGATCAAAACGCAAATTGTGAAACTAGGCCAGGAAGCTAACTTGGCCTGGCCTCAATCACTGCCATTAGCCCTTCTCAGGATAAGAACAAAACCCAGAACCAAAGAAGGTTTGAGCCCCTTTGAAATACTGTATGGGAGACCATATAGTGTACAAGACGGGACATCCACAGAGCTGGGGAATGAAATACTAACAGATTACCTGATAAATTTACAAAAACAGCTCTGAGAGGTAGAAAAACTGGTTCTGGGAACAAGAGCTCGTGGACTGGATGGACCAGTACACGAGATCGAACCTGGGGACTATGTATATGTTAAGTCTTTTACAGATTCACCACTGAAGCCAAAGTGGGAAGGTCCCTTCCAGGTACTGCTGACCACTCACACGGCCATAAAGATCAAGGAACAAGCCGCTTGGATCCATTGGACTCGCGTCAAGAGGGCTCCAGAACCCCAATGGACATCAACGCAGACTGGACCCCTGAAGCTTCGCCTCCAACGAAAAGATGGACATTAGTAACATTGATAATCGTCAACATGCCGGGACTTTGTATTTCAGGGGGAGGGACATGGGATGTGAATACATATACACCAAGTCTGGAAACATTGGTAAATGCTACTAATCTGTCAGATTGTTGGGTATGTACTACCCTACCTAAAGGAGAAATGAAATTGCCTCTATATGGGGTGGCAGCAAGCAATTGGAACAATGCCAACGGAACCTGGCCTAAATTTTGGGCAAAAGGGGGGGATGAGTCGAATGGGTATTGTGAGTACGATGATAATATCTACCCCTTAGGACCCAGATTTGATCTACAACTGTTGAAAGAAGAGTTTGTGGTATTAATTAGCAATAACAATTGTGCATGGGAACACGGGGAATATAGACACAGCGGGCCGGTGAATAAGACAACAACTTGGGGATGGAGCAAGTACTGGATTAATAAAACAACTGTTGATGTGGGAAGTTGGGATCTAACAGGGATAAGGGTAACATATATTGACTTTTGCGACAAAACACAACTAGTTGCATATAAAAGTAGTGGTATTTCCGAAGGAGAAGGATATTCCTGGGAGTATGGATGGTACCAGGCGGGGAAATTTTTAGGTGCTAATTTGACGGCAACTATTGGACCCTGTAAGTTACCTAAAGGGTATTGGTGGTTGTGTGGAGATGGATATAGTAGAAAACAGCTGCCCGGAGGATGGAAGGGAACTTGCACGATAGGCTATCTAACTAGCCAGGATACGGTGTTTAATCAGTCTGAAATCCCCTCAGGAATGCTGAGAACACCTTGGAGGAGAATTCGGGGCGTGGAAAACCCTCTAGTGACGAGGGGAACAAGGTTCCACAGCTTTGTAAGATGGTTTATACCGTTCCTGGGCGTCAGTGAATTGGAAAAGGCAATTGTGAACATATCGGCCACTATAGAAGTGCTTGAGAAATCTACAATCGATGCTATACAAGCACTTCAACAAGAAATCCAGTCGTTAGCAAATGTGGTGGGACAAAACAGAATGGCATTAGACTTATTAACCTGGAAAGAAGGAGGCTTATGTGCAGTGATTAATCAAAGCTGTTGTTCATCTGTAAACCAGAATGGGAGAGTAGAAAAAGACTTACAAAATCTCATAGCTAAAACTCAGATTTTGCATTTGACTGCGCAAGATGACACCACATTCGGGTTTTCTGATCGCTGCGAAAAGTTAACCTCGTGGTTACCTAACTTGGATTGGCTTAAGCGACTGTTTTTCCTTCTAATAGCAATACTTATGTTAGGAACTTTAGTGTGTGCATTAATTAGATGTCTTATGTGTTGTACCAGGGGGGTGAAAGACGAATACATTCAATGGAAGAAGCATCAGCTCCGTGAACGAGTGGAATCTGGGAAGTATTTTAGAAATCAGATGGGGAGAGAGAATGTGTTATAGGTGATTGTAAAAGATTTTACAAAGTTGAAAGAAAAGGGGGGACTTGATTCAGAAAACGAACGGTTACAGGTTGTTAGTGCGGATGTAATACAGCCTGGGAAAGAACAAAAGCTCGGAGCCCCAGCATTCCAAGATAAAGAAATGGCCTTGTGTATAAGATAGCGGGAGCAGCTGCATGCTAAGGAGGTGCTGAGGAGGAACCTAACTGTCTGGGAAAGGTGTCCATCTGGTCAGGACAGGGGAGGAGATTTTTGATAATGAGTTCTTAGAAATAATTAGAATAGTAACGCCTTTAATTATAATAACCTGCCCACCTTAATGAATATGTATGCTTTTCACCATAAATGGACGCTTGCTTCACAAACCGGTGTGCAAGTTTGGTGGAGAAATCCCCCTTGCACCCAGCGCTGCAATAAACATACCTGCTTTATAACTCTCTGCGAGTTGTAAGGTTTGTTTCTGCGCGTCAGTTTGGCACCCCAGATGGGACCCCCTTTGTCCGGCTGCGGGACCTGCTGAGGACGGGACTCCTCTGGGCGCCCCCGAGATTTCTCGGAAGGACTCCCCAACTCATCCAGATCACCGCGGGGACAGACAAGGACCATCTCCTGCGGACCAGGTATGTTCAGGGTTTCTCAGTGGGGGACCTGTAAGTCGTGAGGAGACGTCCTACGCGTGGTAAAGAGTGGGTGTACTCGCCCCGGGGTATGCTCAAGCTTGGGCTAATGGTGTGGGATCCCTGGGTTTTGGGTTTTGTGTTAGTGTGTGGAATTGTAATATTGTTGATTATTTGTTGTATTTGTCATAAGGTACCCCTACCGTGTTATTGTCTGTAATTGTTGTATGAGTGAACTGAGTGATTGAGACGTGGCACTGCTGCGGAGCGAGTGCAGAGTTCTCATCCACGGTTCCGTGTTCTCCGCGAGGAGAGCGGCCGGAGACGAACGAAGCGTATGACAGACTGTACAGAAGCATTGTGTGAATCTAATATTGAGACTATTAAGTGGCAGTGTCTTGGACATTCGGATAACGTTTGTGATCCTATTTTTGTCTTAAAGTGCTTTGCTTGTAATACGGAGGTTTGGGTAGGTCGGGAGGACGATTTTTGGTGTCCACAGTGTGGTAGCTGGACTGAGCGGGAAAAGATCGAGCGGGCGGGAGAGTTGAAACAAGTAATCTGTGGAGACATAGCCTACTCCTGGAGATAAAGGTAGCGGCAGCGGCAGCGGCGGGGGTAACACCTAAGTGACACACGGAGATCAGGATCGCCTCTGAACTAAGGGGGTAAGGAGGACATAAAATGGGCAATAATCAAGGGGGCGAGATACTGAAAAAGAGTCCCCTAGGGTGTATTTTAGCACACTGGAAGGAGATCGGGGGCTCACCAGGTGGCAGCGTGGACAAGAAAACCTTAATTAAATATTGTAATCAATGGTGGCCCCTTTACAAAGTAGATGATCAGGAGAAATGGCCCTTAACGGGACTCTTAATTACAATACTATACTACAATTAATGCTGTTCCTTAGAAGGGAAGGAAAGTGGGATGAAGTCATATATGCGGATATGTTTTTCACCCTTTGGAACCATCCAGAGTACCAACGGGACTGCGGGCTATTACCTCCACAAGACCCGATGGTACTAGCCTTAGAGAAAGAAAGAAGAGGAGAAATGAAAGGTGATGTAAAAAGATGTTGTTCAGCCTGTAGCATAGGGCAGAGATGCACAAAGCCTGAAAAGATTCAGGATCTTAAAGAAGACGATTTTCTTGACACTTACTTACCACCGGTTAGAGCAATAGAAGACCGTTGGGAGGGGGTAAGGGTTCCTCAAGAAGATGGGGAAACGGAAGCTGATTCCAAAACTGAATCAAAAACCCCACCTGACAGCCCTGTATCGTCCCGTACTCGGAAAAGGACAGAGCAAGCAGTGATTCAAGCACCCTTAAGGGAAGCTGTGGGTCCGGACGGACTACCTGTAATGATAAAAGTCCCTTTTTCCTCATTTGATTTAGAAACCTGGAAAAGCGTGGCAAAGAACTATCGGAATGATCCCGTAGGGGTTACTAGACATTTTCAGTTTCTGGTAAAGCAGCATAACCCTGACTGGAGTGATATCCAGTTATTATTAGATCACCTAACAGAAACTGAGAAACAACTGGTTTTAAAAACTGCTCACAATATAGCCACGGAACAACTGAAAGATTCAGGAAGGGACATTAAAGAACACTTCCCCTTGCAGAACCCTCACTGGAACCCAAACAGGAGCATTCACTCAGAGGCGCTAGAAACTTACAGAGATTGGATTATAACAGGGATGGAGAGGGCTATCCCGAAAGCCATTAACTGGTCAATGCTGTATGCTGTAAGACAAGGGCCGAAGGAGAGTCCCTCGGAGTTTCTGGATAAATTACGAGATGCAATGAGACGCTACACCCCCTTGGACCCTGGATCAGAGATAGGAATCCAGCAGTTAGTGTCTCTCTTTTTAGGGCAGTCTGCCAACGATATCCGGAGGAAGCTGCAAAAACTGAGAACAACCGACAGCAGGAATCTAGAGACTCTGTTAGATGAGGCACGGAGAGTGTTTAACAACCGGGAGGAGGAGGATAAGAAAAGGGACAGATGGGCACTGGTGGTAGCAATACATGGGAGGGGGGAAACGAAAGCAGGGAATTTTAGGAAACCATTAGAAAGAGATCAATGTGCATGGTGTAAGCAGAGAGGGCACTGGAAGAATGAGTGCCCAAAAAGACGAAAAGAAAAAATTCAGGCCCATTATAAAGAAGATTGACGGGGACCGGGGGAATCTACCCTAGCGGATCCACTGGTTACCCTAAGGCTAGGGAAAAAGCAACAAGAAATGGAATTTTTGGTGGATACAGGAGCAACGTATTCGGTTTTAAATCAAGCTCTGACCCCTATTGATACTGATTTTATAACAGTAACAGGAGCCACTGGCCAGAGTGAAAAGGCATATTTTCTCAAACCTCTTAAGTTCAAATTGGGAAAACAATTGGGGATACACAAATTTTTATATCTGCCAAATTCGCCGAGACCCCTGTTAGGGTGAGATTTATTAGAGCAATTGGGAGCAGAAATTAAATTCAAAAAAGGGAAAAATGGAACTCCGGATAAGAGAAGATCAACTAATTGAAATACTAAGTTTGGCCCTAATAGGAACTCCCATTTCTACAGGAGTGCCTGAGGAGATTAAAGCCCAACTTTATCTGGGGGTATGGGCCTCGGGAGTGCCGGGGAGAGCAAAAAATGCTTCCCCAATAGTGATAAAGCCTCAACAAGGAGCACGACCGGTGAGAGTTAAACAGTATCCCCTTAGAATAGAGGACAGGGAGGGGATCCGACCAACTATAGATCGGTTTATTGAGTATGGGCCGCTGAAAGAATGTGAATCAGAGTATAACACTCCAATATTACCTGTTAAGAAGCCGGATGGTAGCTATCGCATAGTGCAGGACCTCAGAGCTATCAACAGAATTGTTGAGGCTTTACATCCGGTAGTAGCAAATCCATACACTCTTCTAACTAAACTGGTACCTGAATTGGCATGGTTTACCGTTCTGGACCTAAAGGATGCCTTTTTCTGCGTGCCTTTGAGCCCAGAGAGCCAGCTTTTATTTGCATTCGAATGGGAAAACCCAGAATCTGGGAGGAAAACACAGCTTACATGGACTGTGCTACCGCAGGGCTTCAAAAATAGCCCGACACTTTTTGGAAATCAGCTAGCTAAAGACTTGGAACAGTGGAAACACCCGCTTGGGTCAGGAGTGGTTTTGCAGTATGTGGACGATATATTACTCGCCACTGACACCAGAGAAACATGCATAAAATGGACTGTGAGCCTGTTAAATTTTCTTGGACTTAATGGCTATAAAGTTTCTTCACAGAAAGCACAGATAGCCCAGCAGCAAGTGACTTATCTGGGATATGAAATAACCGCAGGCCAACGGACACTAGGGAAGGAGAGGAAAGAGGCCATCTGCCAGACACCTCGACCACAGACGCCTAAGGAACTTCGAACCTTCCTAGGAATGACAGGATGGTGTCGTCTCTGGATATATAACTACGGACTTTTGGTAAAGCCTCTATACGAGTTATTAAAATCTGACTCAAAGAATATTATATGGAATAGGGAGGCAGACAAAGCCTTCCATCAATTAAAAAAGAGGTTAATGGAAGCACCTGCCCTGGGATTACCTGACACTACTAAACCTTTCTGGTTGTTTTCCTATGAAAAGCAAGGAATGGCCTTAGGAGTCCTAGCCCAGAATTTGGGACCCTATCGAAGGGCAGTGGCATACTTCTCCAAACAGCTTGACGAAGTAAGTAAAGGGTGGCCTAGCTGTCTCCGAGCGGTGGCAGCAGTGGTAATAAACATCCAAGAGGCCCGTAAGTTCACCCTAGGCCAGAAAATCACAGTTACGGTATCACATACAGTCTCAGCAGTACTGGAAGTAAAAGGGGGGCATTGGCTTTCACCTCAGAGGTTTCTTAAGTACCAGGCTATCCTGATAGAGCAAGATGATGTAGAAATAACAGTAACTAATATTGTCAACCCAGCCTCTTTCCTCAGCGGAACCGAAGGAGAATCAGTGACCCACGACTGCTTGGAAACAATCGAGGCTGTGTACTCCAGCCGACCAGACCTGAAAGAAGAACCATTAGAGGATGCAGAGGATTCCTGGTTCACCGACGGGAGCAGCTTCATTCAACAGGGGATACGCAAAGCTGGCTATGCGGTAACCACCACAGAGAAGGTAATAGAATCCAAGGCCCTGGCCCCCAATACATCAGCCCAAAAGGCTGAGATTATAGCACTAACCCGAGCCCTGGAATTGGCCAAAGGAAAATGGATAAATATCTGGACAGACTCTAAATATGCTTTTGGGGTAGTGCATGCTCACGGGGCGGTCTGGAGAGAAAGAGGACTCTTATCTACACAAGGGAAGCACATCAAACATGCTGAAGAAATTCTCAAACTCTTAGATGCAGTATTACTGCCTACCAAAGTGGCTATCATGCACTGCAAAGCCCACCGAAAAGGGAACACCGCTGTGGAACTGGGTAACGCACTGGCGGACCGAGAAGCCAAAAGGGCAGCGGAAATGGGTAATGCAGAAATACAATCCTTGGTCCCAGATGGTAAGATACAAATTGATGACGAACCTAAATATTCTAGGGATGATCACAAATTGATCAAAGACTTAAATGGGAAAATTGAAGGGAAATGGGCCAAAACCCCACAGGGAAAAATAATAGTGCCTTTTTCGTTATTATGGGCAATGGTCACGGCAGAACATAGAAAATCCCATTGGGGAACAGAGGCGCTTTACAGATACCTGAGTAGGCTAATATGTGCTCGAAATCTATACGCCGCTGTCAAACAAGTCACTCAGCAGTGTGAGGTATGTTTACAGAACAACCCTAAGACAGGCCCCAGAGTCCAATTTGGCCAGATAGGGAAGGGAAACTATCCGGGACAACAATGGCAAATTGATTTTTCAGAACTTCCAAGAAAAGGGGGGTTTCGATACCTATTGGTGTTAACTGATACCTTTTCAGGATGGCCAGAGGCATTTCCCTGTCGAACCAACAAAACAAGAGAAGTGGTCAAAGCATTATTGCATGAAATTATACCAAGGTTCGGGGTTCCCGCAGTAATTTCCTCGGACCGAGGATCTCATTTCACTGCAAGGGTTGTTTCGAAAGTAAGCAGATTATTGGGTATAGACTGGCAACTTCACACCCCATACAACCCACGATCGAGTGGTCAAGTAGAAAAGATGAATCGCTTGATCAAAACGCAAATTGTGAAACTAGGCCAGGAAGCTAACTTGGCCTGGCCTCAATCACTGCCATTAGCCCTTCTCAGGATAAGAACAAAACCCAGAACCAAAGAAGGTTTGAGCCCCTTTGAAATACTGTATGGGAGACCATATAGTGTACAAGACGGGACATCCACAGAGCTGGGGAATGAAATACTAACAGATTACCTGATAAATTTACAAAAACAGCTCTGAGAGGTAGAAAAACTGGTTCTGGGAACAAGAGCTCGTGGACTGGATGGACCAGTACACGAGATCGAACCTGGGGACTATGTATATGTTAAGTCTTTTACAGATTCACCACTGAAGCCAAAGTGGGAAGGTCCCTTCCAGGTACTGCTGACCACTCACACGGCCATAAAGATCAAGGAACAAGCCGCTTGGATCCATTGGACTCGCGTCAAGAGGGCTCCAGAACCCCAATGGACATCAACGCAGACTGGACCCCTGAAGCTTCGCCTCCAACGAAAAGATGGACATTAGTAACATTGATAATCGTCAACATGCCGGGACTTTGTATTTCAGGGGGAGGGACATGGGATGTGAATACATATACACCAAGTCTGGAAACATTGGTAAATGCTACTAATCTGTCAGATTGTTGGGTATGTACTACCCTACCTAAAGGAGAAATGAAATTGCCTCTATATGGGGTGGCAGCAAGCAATTGGAACAATGCCAACGGAACCTGGCCTAAATTTTGGGCAAAAGGGGGGGATGAGTCGAATGGGTATTGTGAGTACGATGATAATATCTACCCCTTAGGACCCAGATTTGATCTACAACTGTTGAAAGAAGAGTTTGTGGTATTAATTAGCAATAACAATTGTGCATGGGAACACGGGGAATATAGACACAGCGGGCCGGTGAATAAGACAACAACTTGGGGATGGAGCAAGTACTGGATTAATAAAACAACTGTTGATGTGGGAAGTTGGGATCTAACAGGGATAAGGGTAACATATATTGACTTTTGCGACAAAACACAACTAGTTGCATATAAAAGTAGTGGTATTTCCGAAGGAGAAGGATATTCCTGGGAGTATGGATGGTACCAGGCGGGGAAATTTTTAGGTGCTAATTTGACGGCAACTATTGGACCCTGTAAGTTACCTAAAGGGTATTGGTGGTTGTGTGGAGATGGATATAGTAGAAAACAGCTGCCCGGAGGATGGAAGGGAACTTGCACGATAGGCTATCTAACTAGCCAGGATACGGTGTTTAATCAGTCTGAAATCCCCTCAGGAATGCTGAGAACACCTTGGAGGAGAATTCGGGGCGTGGAAAACCCTCTAGTGACGAGGGGAACAAGGTTCCACAGCTTTGTAAGATGGTTTATACCGTTCCTGGGCGTCAGTGAATTGGAAAAGGCAATTGTGAACATATCGGCCACTATAGAAGTGCTTGAGAAATCTACAATCGATGCTATACAAGCACTTCAACAAGAAATCCAGTCATTAGCAAATGTGGTGGGACAAAACAGAATGGCATTAGACTTATTAACCTGGAAAGAAGGAGGCTTATGTGCAGTGATTAATCAAAGCTGTTGTTCATCTGTAAACCAGAATGGGAGAGTAGAAAAAGACTTACAAAATCTCATAGCTAAAACTCAGATTTTGCATTTGACTGCGCAAGATGACACCACATTCGGGTTTTCTGATCGCTGCGAAAAGTTAACCTCGTGGTTACCTAACTTGGATTGGCTTAAGCGACTGTTTTTCCTTCTAATAGCAATACTTATGTTAGGAACTTTAGTGTGTGCATTAATTAGATGTCTTATGTGTTGTACCAGGGGGGTGAAAGACGAATACATTCAATGGAAGAAGCATCAGCTCCGTGAACGAGTGGAATCTGGGAAGTATTTTAGAAATCAGATGGGGAGAGAGAATGTGTTATAGGTGATTGTAAAAGATTTTACAAAGTTGAAAGAAAAGGGGGGACTTGATTCAGAAAACGAACGGTTACAGGTTGTTAGTGCAGATGTAATACAGCCTGGGAAAGAACAAAAGCTCGGAGCCCCAGCATTCCAAGATAAAGAAATGGCCTTGTGTATAAGATAGCGGGAGCAGCTGCATGCTAAGGAGGTGCTGAGGAGGAACCTAACTGTCTGGGAAAGGTGTCCATCTGGTCAGGACAGGGGAGGAGATTTTTGATAATGAGTTCTTAGAAATAATTAGAATAGTAACGCCTTTAATTATAATAACCTGCCCACCTTAATGAATATGTATGCTTTTCACCATAAATGGACGCTTGCTTCACAAACCGGTGTGCAAGTTTGGCGGAGAAATCCCCCTTGCACCCAGCGCTGCAATAAACATACCTGCTTTATAACTCTCTGCGAGTTGTAAGGTTTGTTTCTGCGCGTCAGTTTGGCACCCCAGATGGGACCCCCTTTGTCCGGCTGCGGGACCTGCTGAGGACGGGACTCCTCTGGGCGCCCCCGAGATTTCTCGGAAGGACTCCCCAACTCATCCAGATCACCGCGGGGACAGACAAGGACCATCTCCTGCGGACCAGGTATGTTCAGGGTTTCTCAGTGGGGGACCTGTAAGTCGTGAGGAGACGTCCTACGCGTGGTAAAGAGTGGGTGTACTCGCCCCGGGGTATGCTCAAGCTTGGGCTAATGGTGTGGGATCCCTGGGTTTTGGGTTTTGTGTTAGTGTGTGGAATTGTAATATTGTTGATTATTTGTTGTATTTGTCATAAGGTACCCCTACCGTGTTATTGTCTGTAATTGTTGTATGAGTGAACTGAGTGATTGAGACGTGGCACTGCTGCGGAGCGAGTGCAGAGTTCTCATCCACGGTTCCGTGTTCTCCGCGAGGAGAGCGGCCGGAGACGAACGAAGCGTATGACAGACTGTACAGAAGCATTGTGTGAATCTAATATTGAGACTATTAAGTGGCAGTGTCTTGGACATTCGGATAACGTTTGTGATCCTATTTTTGTCTTAAAGTGCTTTGCTTGTAATACGGAGGTTTGGGTAGGTCGGGAGGACGATTTTTGGTGTCCACAGTGTGGTAGCTGGACTGAGCGGGAAAAGATCGAGCGGGCGGGAGAGTTGAAACAAGTAATCTGTGGAGACATAGCCTACTCCTGGAGATAAAGGTAGCGGCAGCGGCAGCGGCGGGGGTAACACCTAAGTGACACACGGAGATCAGGATCGCCTCTGAACTAAGGGGGTAAGGAGGACATAAAATGGGCAATAATCAAGGGGGCGAGATACTGAAAAAGAGTCCCCTAGGGTGTATTTTAGCACACTGGAAGGAGATCGGGGGCTCACCAGGTGGCAGCGTGGACAAGAAAACCTTAATTAAATATTGTAATCAATGGTGGCCCCTTTACAAAGTAGATGATCAGGAGAAATGGCCCTTAACGGGACTCTTAATTACAATACTATACTACAATTAATGCTGTTCCTTAGAAGGGAAGGAAAGTGGGATGAAGTCATATATGCGGATATGTTTTTCACCCTTTGGAACCATCCAGAGTACCAACGGGACTGCGGGCTATTACCTCCACAAGACCCGATGGTACTAGCCTTAGAGAAAGAAAGAAGAGGAGAAATGAAAGGTGATGTAAAAAGATGTTGTTCAGCCTGTAGCATAGGGCAGAGATGCACAAAGCCTGAAAAGATTCAGGATCTTAAAGAAGACGATTTTCTTGACACTTACTTACCACCGGTTAGAGCAATAGAAGACCGTTGGGAGGGGGTAAGGGTTCCTCAAGAAGATGGGGAAACGGAAGCTGATTCCAAAACTGAATCAAAAACCCCACCTGACAGCCCTGTATCGTCCCGTACTCGGAAAAGGACAGAGCAAGCAGTGATTCAAGCACCCTTAAGGGAAGCTGTGGGTCCGGACGGACTACCTGTAATGATAAAAGTCCCTTTTTCCTCATTTGATTTAGAAACCTGGAAAAGCGTGGCAAAGAACTATCGGAATGATCCCGTAGGGGTTACTAGACATTTTCAGTTTCTGGTAAAGCAGCATAACCCTGACTGGAGTGATATCCAGTTATTATTAGATCACCTAACAGAAACTGAGAAACAACTGGTTTTAAAAACTGCTCACAATATAGCCACGGAACAACTGAAAGATTCAGGAAGGGACATTAAAGAACACTTCCCCTTGCAGAACCCTCACTGGAACCCAAACAGGAGCATTCACTCAGAGGCGCTAGAAACTTACAGAGATTGGATTATAACAGGGATGGAGAGGGCTATCCCGAAAGCCATTAACTGGTCAATGCTGTATGCTGTAAGACAAGGGCCGAAGGAGAGTCCCTCGGAGTTTCTGGATAAATTACGAGATGCAATGAGACGCTACACCCCCTTGGACCCTGGATCAGAGATAGGAATCCAGCAGTTAGTGTCTCTCTTTTTAGGGCAGTCTGCCAACGATATCCGGAGGAAGCTGCAAAAACTGAGAACAACCGACAGCAGGAATCTAGAGACTCTGTTAGATGAGGCACGGAGAGTGTTTAACAACCGGGAGGAGGAGGATAAGAAAAGGGACAGATGGGCACTGGTGGTAGCAATACATGGGAGGGGGGAAACGAAAGCAGGGAATTTTAGGAAACCATTAGAAAGAGATCAATGTGCATGGTGTAAGCAGAGAGGGCACTGGAAGAATGAGTGCCCAAAAAGACGAAAAGAAAAAATTCAGGCCCATTATAAAGAAGATTGACGGGGACCGGGGGAATCTACCCTAGCGGATCCACTGGTTACCCTAAGGCTAGGGAAAAAGCAACAAGAAATGGAATTTTTGGTGGATACAGGAGCAACGTATTCGGTTTTAAATCAAGCTCTGACCCCTATTGATACTGATTTTATAACAGTAACAGGAGCCACTGGCCAGAGTGAAAAGGCATATTTTCTCAAACCTCTTAAGTTCAAATTGGGAAAACAATTGGGGATACACAAATTTTTATATCTGCCAAATTCGCCGAGACCCCTGTTAGGGTGAGATTTATTAGAGCAATTGGGAGCAGAAATTAAATTCAAAAAAGGGAAAAATGGAACTCCGGATAAGAGAAGATCAACTAATTGAAATACTAAGTTTGGCCCTAATAGGAACTCCCATTTCTACAGGAGTGCCTGAGGAGATTAAAGCCCAACTTTATCTGGGGGTATGGGCCTCGGGAGTGCCGGGGAGAGCAAAAAATGCTTCCCCAATAGTGATAAAGCCTCAACAAGGAGCACGACCGGTGAGAGTTAAACAGTATCCCCTTAGAATAGAGGACAGGGAGGGGATCCGACCAACTATAGATCGGTTTATTGAGTATGGGCCGCTGAAAGAATGTGAATCAGAGTATAACACTCCAATATTACCTGTTAAGAAGCCGGATGGTAGCTATCGCATAGTGCAGGACCTCAGAGCTATCAACAGAATTGTTGAGGCTTTACATCCGGTAGTAGCAAATCCATACACTCTTCTAACTAAACTGGTACCTGAATTGGCATGGTTTACCGTTCTGGACCTAAAGGATGCCTTTTTCTGCGTGCCTTTGAGCCCAGAGAGCCAGCTTTTATTTGCATTCGAATGGGAAAACCCAGAATCTGGGAGGAAAACACAGCTTACATGGACTGTGCTACCGCAGGGCTTCAAAAATAGCCCGACACTTTTTGGAAATCAGCTAGCTAAAGACTTGGAACAGTGGAAACACCCGCTTGGGTCAGGAGTGGTTTTGCAGTATGTGGACGATATATTACTCGCCACTGACACCAGAGAAACATGCATAAAATGGACTGTGAGCCTGTTAAATTTTCTTGGACTTAATGGCTATAAAGTTTCTTCACAGAAAGCACAGATAGCCCAGCAGCAAGTGACTTATCTGGGATATGAAATAACCGCAGGCCAACGGACACTAGGGAAGGAGAGGAAAGAGGCCATCTGCCAGACACCTCGACCACAGACGCCTAAGGAACTTCGAACCTTCCTAGGAATGACAGGATGGTGTCGTCTCTGGATATATAACTACGGACTTTTGGTAAAGCCTCTATACGAGTTATTAAAATCTGACTCAAAGAATATTATATGGAATAGGGAGGCAGACAAAGCCTTCCATCAATTAAAAAAGAGGTTAATGGAAGCACCTGCCCTGGGATTACCTGACACTACTAAACCTTTCTGGTTGTTTTCCTATGAAAAGCAAGGAATGGCCTTAGGAGTCCTAGCCCAGAATTTGGGACCCTATCGAAGGGCAGTGGCATACTTCTCCAAACAGCTTGACGAAGTAAGTAAAGGGTGGCCTAGCTGTCTCCGAGCGGTGGCAGCAGTGGTAATAAACATCCAAGAGGCCCGTAAGTTCACCCTAGGCCAGAAAATCACAGTTACGGTATCACATACAGTCTCAGCAGTACTGGAAGTAAAAGGGGGGCATTGGCTTTCACCTCAGAGGTTTCTTAAGTACCAGGCTATCCTGATAGAGCAAGATGATGTAGAAATAACAGTAACTAATATTGTCAACCCAGCCTCTTTCCTCAGCGGAACCGAAGGAGAATCAGTGACCCACGACTGCTTGGAAACAATCGAGGCTGTGTACTCCAGCCGACCAGACCTGAAAGAAGAACCATTAGAGGATGCAGAGGATTCCTGGTTCACCGACGGGAGCAGCTTCATTCAACAGGGGATACGCAAAGCTGGCTATGCGGTAACCACCACAGAGAAGGTAATAGAATCCAAGGCCCTGGCCCCCAATACATCAGCCCAAAAGGCTGAGATTATAGCACTAACCCGAGCCCTGGAATTGGCCAAAGGAAAATGGATAAATATCTGGACAGACTCTAAATATGCTTTTGGGGTAGTGCATGCTCACGGGGCGGTCTGGAGAGAAAGAGGACTCTTATCTACACAAGGGAAGCACATCAAACATGCTGAAGAAATTCTCAAACTCTTAGATGCAGTATTACTGCCTACCAAAGTGGCTATCATGCACTGCAAAGCCCACCGAAAAGGGAACACCGCTGTGGAACTGGGTAACGCACTGGCGGACCGAGAAGCCAAAAGGGCAGCGGAAATGGGTAATGCAGAAATACAATCCTTGGTCCCAGATGGTAAGATACAAATTGATGACGAACCTAAATATTCTAGGGATGATCACAAATTGATCAAAGACTTAAATGGGAAAATTGAAGGGAAATGGGCCAAAACCCCACAGGGAAAAATAATAGTGCCTTTTTCGTTATTATGGGCAATGGTCACGGCAGAACATAGAAAATCCCATTGGGGAACAGAGGCGCTTTACAGATACCTGAGTAGGCTAATATGTGCTCGAAATCTATACGCCACTGTCAAACAAGTCACTCAGCAGTGTGAGGTATGTTTACAGAACAACCCTAAGACAGGCCCCAGAGTCCAATTTGGCCAGATAGGGAAGGGAAACTATCCGGGACAACAATGGCAAATTGATTTTTCAGAACTTCCAAGAAAAGGGGGGTTTCGATACCTATTGGTGTTAACTGATACCTTTTCAGGATGGCCAGAGGCATTTCCCTGTCGAACCAACAAAACAAGAGAAGTGGTCAAAGCATTATTGCATGAAATTATACCAAGGTTCGGGGTTCCCGCAGTAATTTCCTCGGACCGAGGATCTCATTTCACTGCAAGGGTTGTTTCGAAAGTAAGCAGATTATTGGGTATAGACTGGCAACTTCACACCCCATACAACCCACGATCGAGTGGTCAAGTAGAAAAGATGAATCGCTTGATCAAAACGCAAATTGTGAAACTAGGCCAGGAAGCTAACTTGGCCTGGCCTCAATCACTGCCATTAGCCCTTCTCAGGATAAGAACAAAACCCAGAACCAAAGAAGGTTTGAGCCCCTTTGAAATACTGTATGGGAGACCATATAGTGTACAAGACGGGACATCCACAGAGCTGGGGAATGAAATACTAACAGATTACCTGATAAATTTACAAAAACAGCTCTGAGAGGTAGAAAAACTGGTTCTGGGAACAAGAGCTCGTGGACTGGATGGACCAGTACACGAGATCGAACCTGGGGACTGTGTATATGTTAAGTCTTTTACAGATTCACCACTGAAGCCAAAGTGGGAAGGTCCCTTCCAGGTACTGCTGACCACTCACACGGCCATAAAGATCAAGGAACAAGCCGCTTGGATCCATTGGACTCGCGTCAAGAGGGCTCCAGAACCCCAATGGACATCAACGCAGACTGGACCCCTGAAGCTTCGCCTCCAACGAAAAGATGGACATTAGTAACATTGATAATCGTCAACATGCCGGGACTTTGTATTTCAGGGGGAGGGACATGGGATGTGAATACATATACACCAAGTCTGGAAACATTGGTAAATGCTACTAATCTGTCAGATTGTTGGGTATGTACTACCCTACCTAAAGGAGAAATGAAATTGCCTCTATATGGGGTGGCAGCAAGCAATTGGAACAATGCCAACGGAACCTGGCCTAAATTTTGGGCAAAAGGGGGGGATGAGTCGAATGGGTATTGTGAGTACGATGATAATATCTACCCCTTAGGACCCAGATTTGATCTACAACTGTTGAAAGAAGAGTTTGTGGTATTAATTAGCAATAACAATTGTGCATGGGAACACGGGGAATATAGACACAGCGGGCCGGTGAATAAGACAACAACTTGGGGATGGAGCAAGTACTGGATTAATAAAACAACTGTTGATGTGGGAAGTTGGGATCTAACAGGGATAAGGGTAACATATATTGACTTTTGCGACAAAACACAACTAGTTGCATATAAAAGTAGTGGTATTTCCGAAGGAGAAGGATATTCCTGGGAGTATGGATGGTACCAGGCGGGGAAATTTTTAGGTGCTAATTTGACGGCAACTATTGGACCCTGTAAGTTACCTAAAGGGTATTGGTGGTTGTGTGGAGATGGATATAGTAGAAAACAGCTGCCCGGAGGATGGAAGGGAACTTGCACGATAGGCTATCTAACTAGCCAGGATACGGTGTTTAATCAGTCTGAAATCCCCTCAGGAATGCTGAGAACACCTTGGAGGAGAATTCGGGGCGTGGAAAACCCTCTAGTGACGAGGGGAACAAGGTTCCACAGCTTTGTAAGATGGTTTATACCGTTCCTGGGCGTCAGTGAATTGGAAAAGGCAATTGTGAACATATCGGCCACTATAGAAGTGCTTGAGAAATCTACAATCGATGCTATACAAGCACTTCAACAAGAAATCCAGTCATTAGCAAATGTGGTGGGACAAAACAGAATGGCATTAGACTTATTAACCTGGAAAGAAGGAGGCTTATGTGCAGTGATTAATCAAAGCTGTTGTTCATCTGTAAACCAGAATGGGAGAGTAGAAAAAGACTTACAAAATCTCATAGCTAAAACTCAGATTTTGCATTTGACTGCGCAAGATGACACCACATTCGGGTTTTCTGATCGCTGCGAAAAGTTAACCTCGTGGTTACCTAACTTGGATTGGCTTAAGCGACTGTTTTTCCTTCTAATAGCAATACTTATGTTAGGAACTTTAGTGTGTGCATTAATTAGATGTCTTATGTGTTGTACCAGGGGGGTGAAAGACGAATACATTCAATGGAAGAAGCATCAGCTCCGTGAACGAGTGGAATCTGGGAAGTATTTTAGAAATCAGATGGGGAGAGAGAATGTGTTATAGGTGATTGTAAAAGATTTTACAAAGTTGAAAGAAAAGGGGGGACTTGATTCAGAAAACGAACGGTTACAGGTTGTTAGTGCGGATGTAATACAGCCTGGGAAAGAACAAAAGCTCGGAGCCCCAGCATTCCAAGATAAAGAAATGGCCTTGTGTATAAGATAGCGGGAGCAGCTGCATGCTAAGGAGGTGCTGAGGAGGAACCTAACTGTCTGGGAAAGGTGTCCATCTGGTCAGGACAGGGGAGGAGATTTTTGATAATGAGTTCTTAGAAATAATTAGAATAGTAACGCCTTTAATTATAATAACCTGCCCACCTTAATGAATATGTATGCTTTTCACCATAAATGGACGCTTGCTTCACAAACCGGTGTGCAAGTTTGGCGGAGAAATCCCCCTTGCACCCAGCGCTGCAATAAACATACCTGCTTTATAACTCTCTGCGAGTTGTAAGGTTTGTTTCTGCGCGTCAGTTTGGCACCCCAGATGGGACCCCCTTCGTCCGGCTGCGGGACCTGCTGAGGACGGGACTCCTCTGGGCGCCCCCGAGATTTCTCGGAAGGACTCCCCAACTCATCCAGATCACCGCGGGGACAGACAAGGACCATCTCCTGCGGACCAGGTATGTTCAGGGTTTCTCAGTGGGGGACCTGTAAGTCGTGAGGAGACGTCCTACGCGTGGTAAAGAGTGGGTGTACTCGCCCCGGGGTATGCTCAAGCTTGGGCTAATGGTGTGGGATCCCTGGGTTTTGGGTTTTGTGTTAGTGTGTGGAATTGTAATATTGTTGATTATTTGTTGTATTTGTCATAAGGTACCCCTACCGTGTTATTGTCTGTAATTGTTGTATGAGTGAACTGAGTGATTGAGACGTGGCACTGCTGCGGAGCGAGTGCAGAGTTCTCATCCACGGTTCCGTGTTCTCCGCGAGGAGAGCGGCCGGAGACGAACGAAGCGTATGACAGACTGTACAGAAGCATTGTGTGAATCTAATATTGAGACTATTAAGTGGCAGTGTCTTGGACATTCGGATAACGTTTGTGATCCTATTTTTGTCTTAAAGTGCTTTGCTTGTAATACGGAGGTTTGGGTAGGTCGGGAGGACGATTTTTGGTGTCCACAGTGTGGTAGCTGGACTGAGCGGGAAAAGATCGAGCGGGCGGGAGAGTTGAAACAAGTAATCTGTGGAGACATAGCCTACTCCTGGAGATAAAGGTAGCGGCAGCGGCAGCGGCGGGGGTAACACCTAAGTGACACACGGAGATCAGGATCGCCTCTGAACTAAGGGGGTAAGGAGGACATAAAATGGGCAATAATCAAGGGGGCGAGATACTGAAAAAGAGTCCCCTAGGGTGTATTTTAGCACACTGGAAGGAGATCGGGGGCTCACCAGGTGGCAGCGTGGACAAGAAAACCTTAATTAAATATTGTAATCAATGGTGGCCCCTTTACAAAGTAGATGATCAGGAGAAATGGCCCTTAACGGGACTCTTAATTACAATACTATACTACAATTAATGCTGTTCCTTAGAAGGGAAGGAAAGTGGGATGAAGTCATATATGCGGATATGTTTTTCACCCTTTGGAACCATCCAGAGTACCAACGGGACTGCGGGCTATTACCTCCACAAGACCCGATGGTACTAGCCTTAGAGAAAGAAAGAAGAGGAGAAATGAAAGGTGATGTAAAAAGATGTTGTTCAGCCTGTAGCATAGGGCAGAGATGCACAAAGCCTGAAAAGATTCAGGATCTTAAAGAAGACGATTTTCTTGACACTTACTTACCACCGGTTAGAGCAATAGAAGACCGTTGGGAGGGGGTAAGGGTTCCTCAAGAAGATGGGGAAACGGAAGCTGATTCCAAAACTGAATCAAAAACCCCACCTGACAGCCCTGTATCGTCCCGTACTCGGAAAAGGACAGAGCAAGCAGTGATTCAAGCACCCTTAAGGGAAGCTGTGGGTCCGGACGGACTACCTGTAATGATAAAAGTCCCTTTTTCCTCATTTGATTTAGAAACCTGGAAAAGCGTGGCAAAGAACTATCGGAATGATCCCGTAGGGGTTACTAGACATTTTCAGTTTCTGGTAAAGCAGCATAACCCTGACTGGAGTGATATCCAGTTATTATTAGATCACCTAACAGAAACTGAGAAACAACTGGTTTTAAAAACTGCTCACAATATAGCCACGGAACAACTGAAAGATTCAGGAAGGGCCATTAAAGAACACTTCCCCTTGCAGAACCCTCACTGGAACCCAAACAGGAGCATTCACTCAGAGGCGCTAGAAACTTACAGAGATTGGATTATAACAGGGATGGAGAGGGCTATCCCGAAAGCCATTAACTGGTCAATGCTGTATGCTGTAAGACAAGGGCCGAAGGAGAGTCCCTCGGAGTTTCTGGATAAATTACGAGATGCAATGAGACGCTACACCCCCTTGGACCCTGGATCAGAGATAGGAATCCAGCAGTTAGTGTCTCTCTTTTTAGGGCAGTCTGCCAACGATATCCGGAGGAAGCTGCAAAAACTGAGAACAACCGACAGCAGGAATCTAGAGACTCTGTTAGATGAGGCACGGAGAGTGTTTAACAACCGGGAGGAGGAGGATAAGAAAAGGGACAGATGGGCACTGGTGGTAGCAATACATGGGAGGGGGGAAACGAAAGCAGGGAATTTTAGGAAACCATTAGAAAGAGATCAATGTGCATGGTGTAAGCAGAGAGGGCACTGGAAGAATGAGTGCCCAAAAAGACGAAAAGAAAAAATTCAGGCCCATTATAAAGAAGATTGACGGGGACCGGGGGAATCTACCCTAGCGGATCCACTGGTTACCCTAAGGCTAGGGAAAAAGCAACAAGAAATGGAATTTTTGGTGGATACAGGAGCAACGTATTCGGTTTTAAATCAAGCTCTGACCCCTATTGATACTGATTTTATAACAGTAACAGGAGCCACTGGCCAGAGTGAAAAGGCATATTTTCTCAAACCTCTTAAGTTCAAATTGGGAAAACAATTGGGGATACACAAATTTTTATATCTGCCAAATTCGCCGAGACCCCTGTTAGGGTGAGATTTATTAGAGCAATTGGGAGCAGAAATTAAATTCAAAAAAGGGAAAAATGGAACTCCGGATAAGAGAAGATCAACTAATTGAAATACTAAGTTTGGCCCTAATAGGAACTCCCATTTCTACAGGAGTGCCTGAGGAGATTAAAGCCCAACTTTATCTGGGGGTATGGGCCTCGGGAGTGCCGGGGAGAGCAAAAAATGCTTCCCCAATAGTGATAAAGCCTCAACAAGGAGCACGACCGGTGAGAGTTAAACAGTATCCCCTTAGAATAGAGGACAGGGAGGGGATCCGACCAACTATAGATCGGTTTATTGAGTATGGGCCGCTGAAAGAATGTGAATCAGAGTATAACACTCCAATATTACCTGTTAAGAAGCCGGATGGTAGCTATCGCATAGTGCAGGACCTCAGAGCTATCAACAGAATTGTTGAGGCTTTACATCCGGTAGTAGCAAATCCATACACTCTTCTAACTAAACTGGTACCTGAATTGGCATGGTTTACCGTTCTGGACCTAAAGGATGCCTTTTTCTGCGTGCCTTTGAGCCCAGAGAGCCAGCTTTTATTTGCATTCGAATGGGAAAACCCAGAATCTGGGAGGAAAACACAGCTTACATGGACTGTGCTACCGCAGGGCTTCAAAAATAGCCCGACACTTTTTGGAAATCAGCTAGCTAAAGACTTGGAACAGTGGAAACACCCGCTTGGGTCAGGAGTGGTTTTGCAGTATGTGGACGATATATTACTCGCCACTGACACCAGAGAAACATGCATAAAATGGACTGTGAGCCTGTTAAATTTTCTTGGACTTAATGGCTATAAAGTTTCTTCACAGAAAGCACAGATAGCCCAGCAGCAAGTGACTTATCTGGGATATGAAATAACCGCAGGCCAACGGACACTAGGGAAGGAGAGGAAAGAGGCCATCTGCCAGACACCTCGACCACAGACGCCTAAGGAACTTCGAACCTTCCTAGGAATGACAGGATGGTGTCGTCTCTGGATATATAACTACGGACTTTTGGTAAAGCCTCTATACGAGTTATTAAAATCTGACTCAAAGAATATTATATGGAATAGGGAGGCAGACAAAGCCTTCCATCAATTAAAAAAGAGGTTAATGGAAGCACCTGCCCTGGGATTACCTGACACTACTAAACCTTTCTGGTTGTTTTCCTATGAAAAGCAAGGAATGGCCTTAGGAGTCCTAGCCCAGAATTTGGGACCCTATCGAAGGGCAGTGGCATACTTCTCCAAACAGCTTGACGAAGTAAGTAAAGGGTGGCCTAGCTGTCTCCGAGCGGTGGCAGCAGTGGTAATAAACATCCAAGAGGCCCGTAAGTTCACCCTAGGCCAGAAAATCACAGTTACGGTATCACATACAGTCTCAGCAGTACTGGAAGTAAAAGGGGGGCATTGGCTTTCACCTCAGAGGTTTCTTAAGTACCAGGCTATCCTGATAGAGCAAGATGATGTAGAAATAACAGTAACTAATATTGTCAACCCAGCCTCTTTCCTCAGCGGAACCGAAGGAGAATCAGTGACCCACGACTGCTTGGAAACAATCGAGGCTGTGTACTCCAGCCGACCAGACCTGAAAGAAGAACCATTAGAGGATGCAGAGGATTCCTGGTTCACCGACGGGAGCAGCTTCATTCAACAGGGGATACGCAAAGCTGGCTATGCGGTAACCACCACAGAGAAGGTAATAGAATCCAAGGCCCTGGCCCCCAATACATCAGCCCAAAAGGCTGAGATTATAGCACTAACCCGAGCCCTGGAATTGGCCAAAGGAAAATGGATAAATATCTGGACAGACTCTAAATATGCTTTTGGGGTAGTGCATGCTCACGGGGCGGTCTGGAGAGAAAGAGGACTCTTATCTACACAAGGGAAGCACATCAAACATGCTGAAGAAATTCTCAAACTCTTAGATGCAGTATTACTGCCTACCAAAGTGGCTATCATGCACTGCAAAGCCCACCGAAAAGGGAACACCGCTGTGGAACTGGGTAACGCACTGGCGGACCGAGAAGCCAAAAGGGCAGCGGAAATGGGTAATGCAGAAATACAATCCTTGGTCCCAGATGGTAAGATACAAATTGATGACGAACCTAAATATTCTAGGGATGATCACAAATTGATCAAAGACTTAAATGGGAAAATTGAAGGGAAATGGGCCAAAACCCCACAGGGAAAAATAATAGTGCCTTTTTCGTTATTATGGGCAATGGTCACGGCAGAACATAGAAAATCCCATTGGGGAACAGAGGCGCTTTACAGATACCTGAGTAGGCTAATATGTGCTCGAAATCTATACGCCACTGTCAAACAAGTCACTCAGCAGTGTGAGGTATGTTTACAGAACAACCCTAAGACAGGCCCCAGAGTCCAATTTGGCCAGATAGGGAAGGGAAACTATCCGGGACAACAATGGCAAATTGATTTTTCAGAACTTCCAAGAAAAGGG
>NW_027414387.1:0-25395 GCF_964106895.1 Numenius arquata
CCTGTGGGGTTCTGTATGGACCTGTAGGGTTCTGTAGGGGCCTGCAGGCTTCTGTAACTGCCCGCAGGTGTCTGTAGGGTTTTGTAGGGGTCTGTAGGGTTCCGTAGGCGCCTGCAGTGTTCTGTAGGAGCCCATAGGGTTTTAGTGAGGTTCCGTTGTGTTGCTAAGGGTCTTGTAGAGTGCTGTCGGGTCCTGGAGTATTCTGTAGGGTTCCAGAGGGGCTCGTAGGGTTCCGTTCGAAATCTGTAGGCTTCCCTAGGGGCCCGTGGAGTCCCGTAGATTTCCGTAGGGGCCTGTAGGGTTGTGTAAGTGCCCGCAGGGGTTGGTAGGAGGCTTGTAGGGTGCCATAAGTTTCCAGAGGGTAGTGTAGGGTTCCGTAGGGGCCTGTGGTGTTCCCTAGGGGCCTGTAGAGTCTCGTACGGTTCCGTAGGGTCCTGTGGTGTTCCCTAGGGGCCCGTGGAGTCCCGTAGATTTCCGTAGGGGCCTGTAGTGTTCCCTAGGGGCCTCTAGAGTCTCGTACAGTTCCGTAGGGTCCTGTAGGTTTCCATAAGCGCCCGCAGAGGTCTGAAGGGACCCGTACTGTTCCATAAGGATCCATAGGGCTCCGTAGAGCTTCGTAGGTTCCCTAGAGGCCTGTAGAGTACCGCAGGAGCCAGTAGTGTTCTGTAGGGGCCCGTAAGGTTCCTTCCGTAGGGGCTGGCAGTGTTCCGTAGGGGCCTGTAGGGTTGTGTAAGTGCCCGCAGCAGTCTGTAGGAGTCTGTGGGATTCTGTAAGGTTCTGGAGGGTTCTGCAGGGTTCTGTAGGGGCCCGTAGAGTTCCGTAGTGGCTGGTAAAGTTCCGTAGGGCCCTGTGGGGTTCTGTATGGACCTGTAGGGTTCTGTAGGGGCCTGCAGGCTTCTGTAATTGCCCACAGGTGTCTGTAGGGTTTTGTAGGGGTCTGTAGGGTTCCGTAGGCGCCTGCAGTGTTCTGTAGGAGCCCATAGGGTTTTAGTGAGGTTCCGTTGTGTTGCTAAGGGTCTTGTAGAGTGCTGTCGGGTCCTGGAGTATTCTGTAGGGTTCCAGAGGGGCTCGTAGGGTTCCGTTGAAAATCTGTAGGCTTCCCTAGGGGCCCGTGGAGTCCCGTAGATTTCCGTAGGGGCCTGTAGGGTTGTGTAAGTGCCCGCAGGGGTTGGTAGGAGGTTGTAGGGTGCCATAAGTTTCCAGAGGGTAGTGTAGGGTTCCGTAGGGGCCTGTGGTGTTCCCTAGGGGCCTGTAGAGTCTCGTACGGTTCCGTAGGGGCCTGTGGTGTTCCCTAGGGGCCTCTAGAGTCTCGTACAGTTCCGTAGAGTCCTGTAGGTTTCCATAAGCGCCCGCAGAGGTCTGAAGGGGCCCGTACTGTTCCATAAGGATCCATAGGGTTCCGTAGAGCTTCGTAGGTTCCCTAGAGGCCTGTAGAGTACCGCAGGAGCCAGTAGTGTTCTGTAGGGGCCCGTAAGGTTCCTTCCGTAGGGGCTGGCAGTGTTCCGTAGGGGCCTGTAGGGTTGTGTAAGTGCCCGCAGCAGTCTGTAGGAGTCTGTGGGATTCTGTAAAGTTCTGGAGGGTTCTGCAGGGTTCTGTAGGGGGCCCGTAGAGTTCCGTAGTGGCTGGTAAAGTTCCGTAGGGCCCTGTGGGGTTCTGTATGGACCTGTAGGGTTCTGTAGGGGCCTGCAGGCTTCTGTAAGTGCCCGCAAGTGTCTGTAGGGTTTTGTAGGGGTCTATAGGGTTCCGTAGGCGCCTGCAGTGTTCTGTAGGAGCTCATAGGGTTTTAGTGAGGTTCCGTTGTGTTGCTAAGGGTCTTGTAGAGTGCTGTCGGGTCCTGGAGTATTCTGTAGGGTTCCAGAGGGGCTCGTAGGGTTCTGTTGAAATCTGTAGGCTTCCCTAGGGGCCCGTGGAGTCCCATAGATTTCCGTAGGGGCCTGTAGTGTTGTGTAAGTGCCCGCAGGGGTTGGTAGGAGCTTGTAGGGTGCCATAAGTTTCCAGAGGGTTGTGTAGGGTTCCGTAGCGGCCTGTGGTGTTCCCTAGGGGCCTGTAGAGTCTCGTACGGTTCTGTAGGATCCTGTGGTGTTCCCTAGGGACCTGTAGAGTCTAGTAGGGTTCCGTAGGGGCCTGTAGTGTTCCCTAGGGGCCTCTAGAGTCTCGTACAGTTCCGTAGGGTCCTGTAGGTTTCCATAAGCGCCCGCAGAGATCTGAAGGGGCCCGTACTGTTCCGTAAGGATCCACAGGGCTCCGTAGAGCTTCGTAGGTTCCCTAGAGGCCTGTAGAGTACCGCAGGAGCCAGTAGTGTTCTGTAGGGGCCCGTAGGGTTCCTTCCATAGGGGCTGGCAGTGTTCCGTAGGGTCCTCTAGGGTTGAGTAAGTGCCCGCAGCAGTCTGTAGGAGTCTGTGGGATTCTGTAAGGTTCTGGAGGGTTCTGCAGGGTTCTGTAGGGGCCCGTAGAGTTCCGTAGTGGCTGGTAAAGTTCCATAGGGCCCTGTGGGGTTCTGTATGGACCTGTAGGGTTCTGTAGGGGCCTGCAGGCTTCTGTAACTGCCCGCAGGTGTCTGTAGGGTTTTGTAGGGGTCTGTAGGGTTCCGTAGGCGCCTGCAGTGTTCTGTAGGAGCCCATAGGGTTTTAGTGAGGTTCCGTTGTGTTGCTAAGGGTCTTGTAGAGTGCTGTCGGGTCCTGGAGTATTCTGTAGGGTTCCAGAGGGGCTCGTAGGGTTCCGTCGAAATCTGTAGGCTTCCCTAGGGGCCCGTGGAGTCCCGTAGATTTCCGTAGGGGCCTGTAGGGTTGTGTAAGTGCCCGCAGGGGTTGGTAGGAGGTTGTAGGGTGCCATAAGTTTCCAGAGGGTAGTGTAGGGTTCCGTAGGGGCCTGTGGTGTTCCCTAGGGGCCTGTAGAGTCTCGTACGGTTCCGTAGGGTCCTGTGGTGTTCCCTAGGGGCCCGTGGAGTCCCGTAGATTTCCGTAGGGGCCTGTAGTGTTCCCTAGGGGCCTCTAGAGTCTCGTACAGTTCCGTAGGGTCCTGTAGGTTTCCATAAGCGCCCGCAGAGGTCTGAAGGGACCCGTACTGTTCCATAAGGATCCATAGGGTTCCGTAGAGCTTCGTAGGTTCCCTAGAGGCCTGTAGAGTACCGCAGGAGCCAGTAGTGTTCTGTAGGGGCCCGTAAGGTTCCTTCCGTAGGGGCTGGCAGTGTTCCGTAGGGGCCTGTAGGGTTGTGTAAGTGCCCGCAGCAGTCTGTAGGAGTCTGTGGGATTCTGTAAGGTTCTGGAGGGTTCTGCAGGGTTCTGTAGGGGCCCGTAGAGTTCCGTAGTGGCTGGTAAAGTTCCGTAGGGCCCTGTGGGGTTCTGTATGGACCTGTAGGGTTCTGTAGGGGCCTGCAGGCTTCTGTAATTGCCCACAGGTGTCTGTAGGGTTTTGTAGGGGTCTGTAGGGTTCCGTAGGCGCCTGCAGTGTTCTGTAGGAGCCCATAGGGTTTTAGTGAGGTTCCGTTGTGTTGCTAAGGGTCTTGTAGAGTGCTGTCGGGTCCTGGAGTATTCTGTAGGGTTCCAGAGGGGCTCGTAGGGTTCCGTTGAAATCTGTAGGCTTCCCTAGGGGCCCGTGGAGTCCCGTAGATTTCCGTAGGGGCCTGTAGGGTTGTGTAAGTGCCCGCAGGGGTTGGTAGGAGGTTGTAGGGTGCCATAAGTTTCCAGAGGGTAGTGTAGGGTTCCGTAGGGGCCTGTGGTGTTCCCTAGGGGCCTGTAGAGTCTCGTACGGTTCCGTAGGGGCCTGTGGTGTTCCCTAGGGGCCTCTAGAGTCTCGTACAGTTCCGTAGAGTCCTGTAGGTTTCCATAAGCGCCCGCAGAGGTCTGAAGGGGCCCGTACTGTTCCATAAGGATCCATAGGGTTCCGTAGAGCTTCGTAGGTTCCCTAGAGGCCTGTAGAGTACCGCAGGAGCCAGTAGTGTTCTGTAGGGGCCCGTAAGGTTCCTTCCGTAGGGGCTGGCAGTGTTCCGTAGGGGCCTGTAGGTTTGTGTAAGTGCCCGCAGGAGTCTGTAGGAGTCTGTGGGATTCTGTAAAGTTCTGGAGGGTTCTGCAGGGTTCTGTAGGGGCCCGTAGAGTTCCGTAGTGGCTGGTAAAGTTCCGTAGGGCCCTGTGGGGTTCTGTATGGACCTGTAGGGTTCTGTAGGGGCCTGCAGGCTTCTGTAAGTGCCCGCAAGTGTCTGTAGGGTTTTGTAGGGGTCTATAGGGTTCCGTAGGCGCCTGCAGTGTTCTGTAGGAGCTCATAGGGTTTTAGTGAGGTTCCGTTGTGTTGCTAAGGGTCTTGTAGAGTGCTGTCGGGTCCTGGAGTATTCTGTAGGGTTCCAGAGGGGCTCGTAGGGTTCTGTTGAAATCTGTAGGCTTCCCTAGGGGCCCGTGGAGTCCCATAGATTTCCGTAGGGGCCTGTAGTGTTGTGTAAGTGCCCGCAGGGGTTGGTAGGAGCTTGTAGGGTGCCATAAGTTTCCAGAGGGTTGTGTAGGGTTCCGTAGCGGCCTGTGGTGTTCCCTAGGGGCCTGTAGAGTCTCGTACGGTTCTGTAGGATCCTGTGGTGTTCCCTAGGGACCTGTAGAGTCTAGTAGGGTTCCGTAGGGGCCTGTAGTGTTCCCTAGCGGCCTCTAGAGTCTCGTACAGTTCCGTAGGGTCCTGTAGGTTTCCATAAGCGCCCGCAGAGATCTGAAGGGGCCCGTACTGTTCCGTAAGGATCCACAGGGCTCCGTAGAGCTTCGTAGGTTCCCTAGAGGCCTGTAGAGTACCGCAGGAGCCAGTAGTGTTCTGTAGGGGCCCGTAGGGTTCCTTCCATAGGGGCTGGCAGTGTTCCGTAGGGTCCTCTAGGGTTGAGTAAGTGCCCGCAGCAGTCTGTAGGAGTCTGTGGGATTCTGTAAGGTTCTGGAGGGTTCTGCAGGGTTCTGTAGGGGCCCGTAGAGTTCCGTAGTGGCTGGTAAAGTTCCATAGGGCCCTGTGGGGTTCTGTATGGACCTGTAGGGTTCTGTAGGGGCCTGCAGGCTTCTGTAACTGCCCGCAGGTGTCTGTAGGGTTTTGTAGGGGTCTGTAGGGTTCCGTAGGCGCCTGCAGTGTTCTGTAGGAGCCCATAGGGTTTTAGTGAGGTTCCGTTGTGTTGCTAAGGGTCTTGTAGAGTGCTGTCGGGTCCTGGAGTATTCTGTAGGGTTCCAGAGGGGCTCGTAGGGTTCCGTCGAAATCTGTAGGCTTCCCTAGGGGCCCGTGGAGTCCCGTAGATTTCCGTAGGGGCCTGTAGGGTTGTGTAAGTGCCCGCAGGGGTTGGTAGGAGCTTGTAGGGTGCCATAAGTTTCCAGAGGGTAGTGTAGGGTTCCGTAGGGGCCTGTGGTGTTCCCTAGGGGCCTGTAGAGTCTCGTACGGTTCCGTAGGGTCCTGTGGTGTTCCCTAGGGGCCCGTGGAGTCCCGTAGATTTCCGTAGGGGCCTGTAGTGTTCCCTAGGGGCCTCTAGAGTCTCGTACAGTTCCGTAGGGTCCTGTAGGTTTCCATAAGCGCCCGCAGAGGTCTGAAGGGACCCGTACTGTTCCATAAGGATCCATAGGGTTCCGTAGAGCTTCGTAGGTTCCCTAGAGGCCTGTAGAGTACCGCAGGAGCCAGTAGTGTTCTGTAGGGGCCCGTAAGGTTCCTTCCGTAGGGGCTGGCAGTGTTCCGTAGGGGCCTGTAGGGTTGTGTAAGTGCCCGCAGCAGTCTGTAGGAGTCTGTGGGATTCTGTAAGGTTCTGGAGGGTTCTGCAGGGTTCTGTAGGGGCCCGTAGAGTTCCGTAGTGGCTGGTAAAGTTCCGTAGGGCCCTGTGGGGTTCTGTATGGACCTGTAGGGTTCTGTAGGGGCCTGCAGGCTTCTGTAATTGCCCACAGGTGTCTGTAGGGTTTTGTAGGGGTCTGTAGGGTTCCGTAGGCGCCTGCAGTGTTCTGTAGGAGCCCATAGGGTTTTAGTGAGGTTCCGTTGTGTTGCTAAGGGTCTTGTAGAGTGCTGTCGGGTCCTGGAGTATTCTGTAGGGTTCCAGAGGGGCTCGTAGGGTTCCGTTGAAATCTGTAGGCTTCCCTAGGGGCCCGTGGAGTCCCGTAGATTTCCGTAGGGGCCTGTAGGGTTGTGTAAGTGCCCGCAGGGGTTGGTAGGAGCTTGTAGGGTGCCATAAGTTTCCAGAGGGTAGTGTAGGGTTCCGTAGGGGCCTGTGGTGTTCCCTAGGGGCCTGTAGAGTCTCGTACGGTTCCGTAGGGGCCTGTGGTGTTCCCTAGGGGCCTCTAGAGTCTCGTACAGTTCCGTAGAGTCCTGTAGGTTTCCATAAGCGCCCGCAGAGGTCTGAAGGGGCCCGTACTGTTCCATAAGGATCCATAGGGTTCCGTAGAGCTTCGTAGGTTCCCTAGAGGCCTGTAGAGTACCGCAGGAGCCAGTAGTGTTCTGTAGGGGCCCGTAAGGTTCCTTCCGTAGGGGCTGGCAGTGTTCCGTAGGGGCCTGTAGGGTTGTGTAAGTGCCCGCAGCAGTCTGTAGGAGTCTGTGGGATTCTGTAAGGTTCTGGAGGGTTCTGCAGGGTTCTGTAGGGGCCCGTAGAGTTCCGTAGTGGCTGGTAAAGTTCCGTAGGGCCCTGTGGGGTTCTGTATGGACCTGTAGGGTTCTGTAGGGGCCTGCAGGCTTCTGTAAGTGCCCGCAAGTGTCTGTAGGGTTTTGTAGGGGTCTATAGGGTTCCGTAGGCGCCTGCAGTGTTCTGTAGGAGCTCATAGGGTTTTAGTGAGGTTCCGTTGTGTTGCTAAGGGTCTTGTAGAGTGCTGTCGGGTCCTGGAGTATTCTGTAGGGTTCCAGAGGGGCTCGTAGGGTTCTGTTGAAATCTGTAGGCTTCCCTAGGGGCCCGTGGAGTCCCATAGATTTCCGTAGGGGCCTGTAGTGTTGTGTAAGTGCCCGCAGGGGTTGGTAGGAGCTTGTAGGGTGCCATAAGTTTCCCGAGGGTTGTGTAGGGTTCCGTAGGGGCCTGTGGTGTTCCCTAGGGGCCTGTAGAGTCTCGTACGGTTCTGTAGGATCCTGTGGTGTTCCCTAGGGACCTGTAGAGTCTCGTACGGTTCCGTAGGGGCCTGTAGTGTTCCCTAGGGGCCTCTAGAGTCTCGTACAGTTCCGTAGGGTCCTGTAGGTTTCCATAAGCACCCGCAGAGATCTGAAGGGGCCCGTACTGTTCCGTAAGGATCCACAGGGCTCCGTAGAGCTTCGTAGGTTCCCTAGAGGCCTGTAGAGTACCGCAGGAGCCAGTAGTGTTCTGTAGGGGCCCGTAGGGTTCCTTCCATAGGGGCTGGCAGTGTTCCGTAGGGTCCTCTAGGGTTGAGTAAGTGCCCGCAGCAGTCTGTAGGAGTCTGTGGGATTCTGTAAGGTTCTGGAGGGTTCTGCAGGGTTCTGTAGGGGCCCGTAGAGTTCCGTAGTGGCTGGTAAAGTTCCATAGGGCCCTGTGGGGTTCTGTATGGACCTGTAGGGTTCTGTAGGGGCCTGCAGGCTTCTGTAACTGCCCGCAGGTGTCTGTAGGGTTTTGTAGGGGTCTGTAGGGTTCCGTAGGCGCCTGCAGTGTTCTGTAGGAGCCCATAGGGTTTTAGTGAGGTTCCGTTGTGTTGCTAAGGGTCTTGTAGTGTGCTGTCGGGTCCTGGAGTATTCTGTAGGGTTCCAGAGGGGCTCGTAGGGTTCCGTCGAAATCTGTAGGCTTCCCTAGAGGCCCGTGGAGTCCCGTAGATTTCCGTAGGGGCCTGTAGGGTTGTGTAAGTGCCCGCAGGGGTTGGTAGGAGCTTGTAGGGTGCCATAAGTTTCCAGAGGGTTGTGTAGGGTTCCGTAGGGGCCTGTGGTGTTCCCTAGGGGCCTGTAGAGTCTCGTACATTTCCATAGGGGCCTGTGGTGTTCCCTAGGGGCCTGTAGAGTCTCGTACGGTTCTGTAGGGGCCTGTGGTGTTCCCTAGGGGCCTGTAGAGTCTCGTACGGTTCCGTAGGGGCCTGTGGTGTTCCCTAGCGGCCTCTAGAGTCTCGTACAGTTCCGTATGGTCCTGTAGGTTTCCATAAGCGCCCGCAGAGGTCTGAAGGGGCCCGTACTGTTCCGTAAGGATCCATAGGGTTCCGTAGAGCTTCGTAGGTTCCCTAGAGGCCTGTAGAGTACCGCAGGAGCCAGTAGTGTTCTGTAGGGGCCCGTAGGGTTCCTTCCATAGGGGCTGGCAGTGTTCCGTAGGGGCCTGTAGGGTTGTGTAAGTGCCCGCAGCAGTCTGTAGGAGTCTGTGGGATTCTGTAAGGTTCTGGAGGGTTCTGCAGGGTTCTGTAGGGGCCCGTAGAGTTCCGTAGTGGCTGGTAAAGTTCCGTAGGGCCCTGTGGGGTTCTGTATGGACCTGTAGGGTTCTGTAGGGGCCTGCAGGCTTCTGTAATTGCCCACAGGTGTCTGTAGGGTTTTGTAGGGGTCTGTAGGGTTCCGTAGGCGCCTGCAGTGTTCTGTAGGAGCCCATAGGGTTTTAGTGAGGTTCCGTTGTGTTGCTAAGGGTCTTGTAGAGTGCTGTCGGGTCCTGGAGTATTCTGTAGGGTTCCAGAGGGGCTCGTAGGGTTCCGTTGAAATCTGTAGGCTTCCCTAGGGGCCCGTGGAGTCCCGTAGATTTCCGTAGGGGCCTGTAGGGTTATGTAAGTGCCCGCAGGGGTTGGTAGGAGCTTGTAGGGCGCCATAAGTTTCCAGAGGGTAGTGTAGGGTTCCGTAGGGGCCTGTGGTGTTCCCTAGGGGCCTCTAGAGTCTCGTACAGTTCCGTAGGGTCCTGTAGGTTTCCATAAGCGCCCGCAGAGGTCTGAAGGGGCCCGTACTGTTCCGTAAGGATCCATAGGGCTCCGTAGAGCTTCGTAGGTTCCCTAGAAGCCTGTAGAGTACCGCAGGAGCCAGTAGTGTTCTGTAGGGGCCCGTAGGGTTCCTTCCATAGGGGCTGGCAGTGTTCCGTAGGGTCCTCTAGGGTTGAGTAAGTGCCCGCAGCAGTCTGTAGGAGTCTGTGGGATTCTGTAAGGTTCTGGAGGGTTCTGCAGGGTTCTGTAGGGGCCCGTAGAGTTCCGTAGTGGCTGGTAAAGTTCCATAGGGCCCTGTGGGGTTCTGTATGGACCTGTAGGGTTCTGTAGGGGCCTGCAGGCTTCTGTAAGTGCCCGCAGGTGTCTGTAGGGTTTTGTAGGGGTCTGTAGGGTTCCGTAGGCGCCTGCAGTGTTCTGTAGGAGCCCATAGGGTTTTAGTGAGGTTCCGTTGTGTTGCTAAGGGTCTTGTAGTGTGCTGTCGGGTCCTGGAGTATTCTGTAGGGTTCCAGAGGGGCTCGTAGGGTTCCGTCGAAATCTGTAGGCTTCCCTAGAGGCCCGTGGAGTCCCGTAGATTTCCGTAGGGGCCTGTAGGGTTGTGTAAGTGCCCGCAGGGGTTGGTAGGAGCTTGTAGGGTGCCATAAGTTTCCAGAGGGTTGTGTAGGGTTCCGTAGGGGCCTGTGGTGTTCCCTAGGGGCCTGTAGAGTCTCGTACATTTCCGTAGGGGCCTGTGGTGTTCCCTAGGGGCCTGTAGAGTCTCGTACGGTTCTGTAGGGGCCTGTGGTGTTCCCTAGGGGCCTGTAGAGTCTCGTACGGTTCCGTAGGGGCCTGTGGTGTTCCCTAGCGGCCTCTAGAGTCTCGTACAGTTCCGTATGGTCCTGTAGGTTTCCATAAGCGCCCGCAGAGGTCTGAAGGGGCCCGTACTGTTCCGTAAGGATCCATAGGGTTCCGTAGAGCTTCGTAGGTTCCCTAGAGGCCTGTAGAGTACCGCAGGAGCCAGTAGTGTTCTGTAGGGGCCCGTAAGGTTCCTTCCGTAGGGGCTGGCAGTGTTCCGTAGGGGCCTCTAGGGTTGTGTAAGTGCCCGCAGCAGTCTGTAGGAGTCTGTGGGATTCTGTAAGGTTCTGGAGGGTTCTGCAGGGTTCTGTAGGGGCCCGTAGAGTTCCGTAGTGGCTGGTAAAGTTCCGTAGGGCCCTGTGGGGTTCTGTATGGACCTGTAGGGTTCTGTAGGGGCCTGCAGGCTTCTGTAATTGCCCACAGGTGTCTGTAGGGTTTTGTAGGGGTCTGTAGGGTTCCGTAGGCGCCTGCAGTGTTCTGTAGGAGCCCATAGGGTTTTAGTGAGGTTCCGTTGTGTTGCTAAGGGTCTTGTAGAGTGCTGTCGGGTCCTGGAGTATTCTGTAGGGTTCCAGAGGGGCTCGTAGGGTTCCGTTGAAATCTGTAGGCTTCCCTAGGGGCCCGTGGAGTCCCGTAGATTTCCGTAGGGGCCTGTAGGGTTGTGTAAGTGCCCGCAGGGGTTGGTAGGAGCTTGTAGGGCGCCATAAGTTTCCAGAGGGTAGTGTAGGGTTCCGTAGGGGCCTGTGGTGTTCCCTAGGGGCCTGTAGAGTCTCGTACAGTTCCGTAGGGTCCTGTAGGTTTCCATAAGCGCCCGCAGAGGTCTGAAGGGGCCCGTACTGTTCCGTAAGGATCCATAGGGCTCCGTAGAGCTTCGTAGGTTCCCTAGAGGGCTGTAGAGTACCGCAGGAGCCAGTAGTGTTCTGTAGGGGCCCGTAGGGTTCCTTCCATAGGGGCTGGCAGTGTTCCGTAGGGGCCTGTAGGGTTGTGTAAGTGCCCGCAGCAGTCTGTAGGAGTCTGTGGGATTCTGTAAGGTTCTGGAGGGTTCTGCAGGGTTCTGTAGGGGCCCGTAGAGTTCCGTAGTGGCTGGTAAAGTTCCGTAGGGCCCTGTGGGGTTCTGTATGGACCTGTAGGGTTCTGTAGGGGCCTGCAGGCTTCTGTAATTGCCCACAGGTGTCTGTAGGGTTTTGTAGGGGTCTGTAGGGTTCCGTAGGCGCCTGCAGTGTTCTGTAGGAGCCCATAGGGTTTTAGTGAGGTTCCGTTGTGTTGCTAAGGGTCTTGTAGAGTGCTGTCGGGTCCTGGAGTATTCTGTAGGGTTCCAGAGGGGCTCGTAGGGTTCCGTTGAAATCTGTAGGCTTCCCTAGGGGCCCGTGGAGTCCCGTAGATTTCCGTAGGGGCCTGTAGGGTTATGTAAGTGCCCGCAGGGGTTGGTAGGAGCTTGTAGGGCGCCATAAGTTTCCAGAGGGTAGTGTAGGGTTCCGTAGGGGCCTGTGGTGTTCCCTAGGGGCCTCTAGAGTCTCGTACAGTTCCGTAGGGTCCTGTAGGTTTCCATAAGCGCCCGCAGAGGTCTGAAGGGGCCCGTACTGTTCCGTAAGGATCCATAGGGCTCCGTAGAGCTTCGTAGGTTCCCTAGAAGCTTGTAGAGTACCGCAGGAGCCAGTAGTGTTCTGTAGGGGCCCGTAGGGTTCCTTCCATAGGGGCTGGCAGTGTTCCGTAGGGTCCTCTAGGGTTGAGTAAGTGCCCGCAGGAGTCTGTAGGAATCCGTGGGATTCTGTAAGGTTCTGGAGGGTTCTGCAGGGTTCCGTAGGGGCCCGTAGAGTTCCGTAGTGGCTGGTAAAGTTCCCTAGGGCCCTGTACCGTTCCGTAACTGCCTGCAAGGGTCTTTAGGCTTCCGTAGGGGCTGGTAGGGTTCCATAAAGTTCCGTGGGTTCCTGCAGAGTTCTGCAAGTGCCCGCAAGGGCCTGTAGGGGCCCACAGTGTTTCTGTCAGGTTCCGTAGAGTTCCGTAGGGGCCATAGGTTTCCGTAGCGGCTGGTAGTATTCCGTAGGGGTCTGTAGGGTTCCGTAGGCACCTGCAGTGTTCTGTAGGAGCCCATAGGGTTTTAGTGAGGTTCCGTTGTGTTGCTAAGGGTCTTGTAGAGTGCTGTCGGGTCCTGGAGTATTCTGTAGGGTTCCAGAGGGGCTCGTAGGGTTCCGTTGAAATCTGTAGGCTTCCCTAGGGGCCCGTGGAGTCCCGTAGATTTCCATACGGGCCTGTAGGGTTGTGTAAGTGCCCGCAGGGGTTGGTAGGAGCTTGTAGGGTGCCATAAGTTTCCAGAGGGTTGTGTAGGGTTCCGTAGGGGCCTGTGGTGTTCCCTAGGGGCCTGTAGAGTCTCGTACAGTTCCGTAGGGTCCTGTAGGTTTCCATAAGCGCCCGCAGAGGTCTGAAGGGACCCGTACTGTTCCATAAGGATCCATAGGCCTCCGTAGAGCTTCGTAGGTTCCCTAGAGGCCTGTAGAGTACCGCAGGAGCCAGTAGTGTTCTGTAGGGGCCCGTAAGGTTCCTTCCGTAGGGGCTGGCAGTGTTCCGTAGGGGCGTGTAGGGTTGTGTAAGTGCCCGCAGCAGTCTGTAGGAGTCTGTGGGATTCTGTAAGGTTCTGGAGGGTTCTGCAGGGTTCTGTAGGGGCCCGTAGAGTTCCGTAGTGGCTGGTAAAGTTCCGTAGGGCCCTGTGGGGTTCTGTATGGACCTGTAGGGTTCCGTAGGCACCTGCAGTGTTCTGTAGGAGCCCATAGGGTTTTAGTGAGGTTCTGTTGTGTTGCTAAGGGTCTTGTAGAGTGCTGTCGGGTCCTGGAGTATTCTGTAGGGTTCCAGAGGGGCTCGTAGGGTTCCGTTGAAATCTGTAGGCTTCCCTAGGGGCCCGTGGAGTCCCGTAGATTTCCGTAGGGGCCTGTAGGGTTGTGTAAGTGCCCGCAGGGGTTGGTAGGAGGTTGTAGGGTGCCATAAGTTTCCCGAGGGTTGTGTAGGGTTCCGTAGGGGCCTGTGGTGTTCCCTAGGGGCCTGTAGAGTTTCGTACGGTTCCGTAGGGGCCTGTGGTGTTCCCTAGGGGCCTGTAGAGTCTCGTACGGTTCCGTAGGGGCCTGTGGTGTTCCCTAGGGGCCTCTAGAGTCTCGTACAGTTCCGTAGGGTCCTGTAGGTTTCCATAAGCGCCCGCAGAGGTCTGAAGGGGCCCGTACTGTTCCGTAAGGATCCATAGGGCTCCGTAGAGCTTCGTAGGTTCCCTAGAGGCCTGTAGAGTACCGCAGGAGCCAGTAGTGTTCTGTAGGGGCCCGTAAGGTTCCTTCCGTAGGGGCTGGCAGTGTTCCGTAGGGTTCTCTAGGGTTGAGTAAGTGCCCGCAGGAGTCTGTAGGAATCCGTGGGATTCTGTAAGGTTCTGGAGGGTTCTGCAGTGTTCCGTAGGGGCCCGTAGAGTTCCGTAGTGGCTGGTAAAGTTCCCTAGGGCCCTGTACCGTTCCGTAACTGCCTGCAAGGGTCTTTAGGCTTCCGTAGGGGCTGGTAGGGTTCCATAAAGTTCCGTGGGTTCCTGCAGAGTTCTGCAAGTGCCCGCAAGGGCCTGTAGGGGCCCACAGTGTTTCTGTCAGGTTCCGTAGAGTTCCGTAGGGGCCATAGGTTTCCGTAGCGGCTGGTAGTATTCCGTAGGGGTCTGTAGGGTTCCGTAGGCACCTGCAGTGTTCTGTAGGAGCCCATAGGGTTTTAGTGAGGTTCCGTTGTGTTGCTAAGGGTCTTGTAGAGTGCTGTCGGGTCCTGGAGTATTCTGTAGGGTTCCAGAGGGGCTCGTAGGGTTCCGTTGAAATCTGTAGGCTTCCCTAGGGGCCCGTGGAGTCCCGTAGATTTCCATACGGGCCTGTAGGGTTGTGTAAGTGCCCGCAGGGGTTGGTAGGAGCTTGTAGGGTGCCATAAGTTTCCAGAGGGTTGTGTAGGGTTCCGTAGGGGCCTGTGGTGTTCCCTAGGGGCCTGTAGAGTCTCGTACAGTTCCGTAGGGTCCTGTAGGTTTCCATAAGCGCCCGCAGAGGTCTGAAGGGACCCGTACTGTTCCATAAGGATCCTTAGGGTTCCGTAGAGCTTCGTAGGTTCCCTAGAGGCCTGTAGAGTACCGCAGGAGCCAGTAGTGTTCTGTAGGGGCCCGTAAGGTTCCTTCCGTAGGGGCTGGTAGTGTTCCGTAGGGGCCTGTAGGGTTGTGTAAGTGCCCGCAGCAGTCTGTAGGAGTCTGTGGGATTCTGTAAGGTTCTGGAGGGTTCTGCAGGGTTCTGTAGGGGCCCGTAGAGTTCCGTAGTGGCTGGTAAAGTTCCGTAGGGCCATGTACTGTTCCGTAACTGCCTGCAAGGGTCTTTAGGCCTCCGTAGGGGCTGGTAGGGTTCCATAAAGTTCCGTGGGTTCCTGCAGAGTTCTGCAAGTGCCCGCAAGGGCCTGTAGGGGCCCACAGTGTTTCTGTCAGGTTCCGTAGAGTTCCGTAGGGGCCATATGTTTCCGTAGCGGCTGGTAGTATTCCGTAGGGGTCTGTAGGGTTCCGTAGGCACCTGCAGTGTTCTGTAGGAGCCCATAGGGTTTTAGTGAGGTTCCGTTGTGTTGCTAAGGGTCTTGTAGAGTGCTGTCGGGTCCTGGAGTATTCTGTAGGGTTCCAGAGGGGCTCGTAGGGTTCTGTTGAAATCTGTAGGCTTCCCTAGGGGCCCGTGGAGTCCCGTAGATTTCCGTAGAGGCCTGTAGGGTTGTGTAAGTGCCCGCAGGGGTTGGTAGGAGGTTGTAGGGTGCCATAAGTTTCCAGAGGGTTGTGTAGGGTTCCGTAGGGGCCTGTGGTGTTCCCTAGGGGCCTGTAGAGTCTCGTACGGTTCTGTAGGATCCTGTGGTGTTCCCTAGGGACCTGTAGAGTCTCATACGGTTCCGTAGGGGCCTGTAGTGTTCCCTAGGGGCCTCTAGAGTCTCGTACAGTTCCGTAGGGTCCTGTAGGTTTCCATAAGTGCCCGCAGAGATCTGAAGGGACCCGTACTGTTCCATAAGGATCCACAGGGCTCCGTAGAGCTTCGTAGGTTCCCTAGAGGCCTGTAGAGTACCGCAGGAGCCAGTAGTGTTCTGTAGGGGCCCGTAGGGTTCCTTCCATAGGGGCTGGCAGTGTTCCGTAGGGTCCTCTAGGGTTGAGTAAGTGCCCGCAGCAGTCTGTAGGAGTCTGTGGGATTCTGTAAGGTTCTGGAGGGTTCTGCAGGGTTCTGTAGGGGCCCGTAGAGTTCTGTAGTGGCTGGTAAAGTTCCATAGGGCCCTGTGGGGTTCTGTATGGACCTGTAGGGTTCTGTAGGGGCCTGCAGGCTTCTGTAAGTGCCCGCAGGTGTCTGTAGGGTTTTGTAGGGGTCTGTAGGGTTCCGTAGGCGCCTGCAGTGTTCTGTAGGAGCCCATAGGGTTTTAGTGAGGTTCCGTTGTGTTGCTAAGTGTCTTGTAGAGTGCTGTCGGGTCCTGGAGTATTCTGTAGGGTTCCAGAGGGGCTCGTAGGGTTCCGTTGAAATCTGTAGGCTTCCCTAGGGGCCCGTGGAGTCCCGTAGATTTCCGTAGGGACCTGTAGGGTTGTGTAAGTGCCCGCAGGGGTTGGTAGGAGCTTGTAGGGTGCCATAAGTTTCCAGAGGGTTGTGTAGGGTTCCGTAGGGGCCTGTGGTGTTCCCTAGGGGCCTGTAGAGTCTCGTACATTTCCATAGGGGCCTGTGGTGTTCCCTAGGGGCCTGTAGAGTCTCGTACGGTTCCGTAGGGGCCTGTGGTGTTCCCTAGGGGCCTGTAGAGTCTCGTACGGTTCTGTAGGATCCTGTGGTGTTCCCTAGGGACCTGTAGAGTCTCGTACGGTTCCGTAGGGGCCTGTAGTGTTCCCTAGGGGCCTCTAGAGTCTCGTACAGTTCCGTAGGGTCCTGTAGGTTTCCATAAGCGCCCGCAGAGATCTGAAGGGGCCCGTACTGTTCCGTAAGGATCCACAGGGCTCCGTAGAGCTTCGTAGGTTCCCTAGAGGCCTGTAGAGTACCGCAGGAGCCAGTAGTGTTCTGTAGGGGCCCGTAGGGTTCCTTCCATAGGGGCTGGCAGTGTTCCGTAGGGTCCTCTAGGGTTGAGTAAGTGCCCGCAGCAGTCTGTAGGAGTCTGTGGGATTCTGTAAGGTTCTGGAGGGTTCTGCAGGGTTCTGTAGGGGCCCGTAGAGTTCCGTAGTGGCTGGTAAAGTTCCATAGGGCCCTGTGGGGTTCTGTATGGACCTGTAGGGTTCTGTAGGGGCCTGCAGGCTTCTGTAACTGCCCGCAGGTGTCTGTAGGGTTTTGTAGGGGTCTGTAGGGTTCCGTAGGCGCCTGCAGTGTTCTGTAGGAGCCCATAGGGTTTTAGTGAGGTTCCGTTGTGTTGCTAAGGGTCTTGTAGAGTGCTGTCGGGTCCTGGAGTATTCTGTAGGGTTCCAGAGGGGCTCGTAGGGTTCCGTCGAAATCTGTAGGCTTCCCTAGGGGCCCGTGGAGTCCCGTAGATTTCCGTAGGGGCCTGTAGGGTTGTGTAAGTGCCCGCAGGGGTTGGTAGGAGCTTGTAGGGTGCCATAAGTTTCCAGAGGGTTGTGTAGGGTTCCGTAGGGGCCTGTGGTGTTCCCTAGGGGCCTGTAGAGTCTCGTACATTTCCATAGGGGCCTGTGGTGTTCCCTAGGGGCCTGTAGAGTCTCGTACGGTTCCGTAGGGGCCTGTGGTGTTCCCTAGGGGCCTCTAGAGTCTCGTACAGGTCTGTAGGGTCCTGTAGGTTTCCATAAGCGCCCGCAGAGGTCTGAGGGACCCGTACTGTTCCATAAGGATCCATAGGGTTCCGTAGAGCTTCGTAGGTTCCCTAGAGGCCTGTAGAGTACCGCAGGAGCCAGTAGTGTTCTGTAGGGGCCCGTAAGGTTCCTTCCGTAGGGGCTGGCAGTGTTCCGTAGGGGCCTGTAGGGTTGTGTAAGTGCCCGCAGCAGTCTGTAGGAGTCTGTGGGATTCTGTAAGGTTCTGGAGGGTTCTGCAGGGTTCTGTAGGGGCCCGTAGAGTTCCGTAGTGGCTGGTAAAGTTCCATAGGGCCCTGTGGGGTTCTGTATGGACCTGTAGGGTTCTGTAGGGGCCTGCAGGCTTCTGTAAGTGCCCGCAGGTGTCTGTAGGGTTCCATAGGGGTCTGTAGGGTTCCGTAGGCGCCTGCAGTGTTTTGTAGGAGCCCATAGGGTTTTAGTGAGGTTCCGTTGTGTTGCTAAGGGTCTTGTAGAGTGCTGTCGGGTCCTGGAGTATTCTGTAGGGTTCCAGAGGGGCTCGTAGGGTTCCGTTGAAATCTGTAGGCTTCCCTAGGGGCCCGTGGAGTCCCGTAGATTTCCGTAGGGGCCTGTAGGGTTGTGTAAGTGCCCGCAGGGGTTGGTAGGAGCTTGTAGGGTGCCATAAGTTTCCAGAGGCTTGTGTAGGGTTCCGTAGGGGCCTGTGGTGTTCCCTAGGGGCCTATAGAGTCTCGTACCGTTCCGTAGGGGCCTGTGGTGTTCCCTAGGGGCCTGTAGAGTCTCGTACGGTTCCGTAGGGGCCTGTAGTGTTCCCTAGGGGCCTCTAGAGTCTCGTACAGTTCCGTAGGGTCCTGTAGGTTTCCATAAGCGCCCGCAGAGGTCTGAAGGGACCCGTACTGTTCCGTAAGGATCCATAGGGTTCCGTAGAGCTTCGTAGGTTCCCTAGAGGCCTGTAGAGTACCGCAGGAGCCAGTAGTGTTCTGTAGGGGCCCGTAAGGTTCCTTCCGTAGGGGCTGGCAGTGTTCCGTAGGGGCCTGTAGGGTTGTGTAAGTGCCCGCAGCAGTCTGTAGGAGTCTGTGGGATTCTGTAAGGTTCTGGAGGGTTCTGCAGGGTTCTGTAGGGGCCCGTAGAGTTCCGTAGTGGCTGGTAAAGTTCCGTAGGGCCCTGTGGGGTTCTGTATGGACCTGTAGGGTTCCGTAGGGGCCTGCAGGCTTCTGTAAGTGCCCGCAGGTGTCTGTAGGGTTCCATAGGGGTCTGTAGGGTTCCGTAGGCGCCTGCAGTGTTCTGTAGGAGCCCATAGGGTTTTAGTGAGGTTCCGTTGTGTTGCTAAGGGTCTTGTACAGTGCTGTCGGGTCCTGGAGTATTCTGTAGGGTTCCAGAGGGGCTCGTAGGGTTCCGTTGAAATCTGTAGGCTTCCCTAGGGGCCCGTAGAGTCCCGTAGATTTCCGTAGGGGCCTGTAGGGTTGTGTAAGTGCCCGCAGGGTTTGGTAGGAGCTTGTAGGGTGCCATAAGTTTCCAGAGGGTTGTGTAGGGTTCCGTAGGGGCCTGTGGTGTTCCCTAGGGGCCTGTAGAATCTCGTACATTTCCATAGGGGCCTGTGGTGTTCCCTAGGGGCCTGTAGAGTCTCGTACGGTTCCGTAGGGGCCTGTGGTGTTCCCTAGGGGCCTCTAGAGTCTCGTACAGGTCTGTAGGGTCCTGTAGGTTTCCATAAGCGCCCGCAGAGGTCTGAGGGACCCGTACTGTTCCATAAGGATCCATAGGGTTCCGTAGAGCTTCGTAGGTTCCCTAGAGGCCTGTAGAGTACCGCAGGAGCCAGTAGTGTTCTGTAGGGGCCCGTAAGGTTCCTTCCGTAGGGGCTGGCAGTGTTCCGTAGGGGCCTGTAGGGTTGTGTAAGTGCCCGCAGCAGTCTGTAGGAGTCTGTGGGATTCTGTAAGGTTCTGGAGGGTTCTGCAGGGTTCTGTAGGGGCCCGTAGAGTTCCGTAGTGGCTGGTAAAGTTCCATAGGGCCCTGTGGGGTTCTGTATGGACCTGTAGGGTTCTGTAGGGGCCTGCAGGCTTCTGTAAGTGCCCGCAGGTGTCTGTAGGGTTCCATAGGGGTCTGTAGGGTTCCGTAGGCGCCTGCAGTGTTTTGTAGGAGCCCATAGGGTTTTAGTGAGGTTCCGTTGTGTTGCTAAGGGTCTTGTAGAGTGCTGTCGGGTCCTGGAGTATTCTGTAGGGTTCCAGAGGGGCTCGTAGGGTTCCGTTGAAATCTGTAGGCTTCCCTAGGGGCCCGTGGAGTCCCGTAGATTTCCGTAGGGGCCTGTAGGGTTGTGTAAGTGCCCGCAGGGGTTGGTAGGAGCTTGTAGGGTGCCATAAGTTTCCAGAGGCTTGTGTAGGGTTCCGTAGGGGCCTGTGGTGTTCCCTAGGGGCCTATAGAGTCTCGTACCGTTCCGTAGGGGCCTGTGGTGTTCCCTAGGGGCCTGTAGAGTCTCGTACGGTTCCGTAGGGGCCTGTAGTGTTCCCTAGGGGCCTCTAGAGTCTCGTACAGTTCCGTAGGGTCCTGTAGGTTTCCATAAGCGCCCGCAGAGGTCTGAAGGGACCCGTACTGTTCCATAAGGATCCATAGGGTTCCGTAGAGCTTCGTAGGTTCCCTAGAGGCCTGTAGAGTACCGCAGGAGCCAGTAGTGTTCTGTAGGGGCCCGTAAGGTTCCTTCCGTAGGGGCTGGCAGTGTTCCGTAGGGGCCTGTAGGGTTGTGTAAGTGCCCGCAGCAGTCTGTAGGACTCTGTGCGATTCTGTAAGGTTCTGGAGGGTTCTGCAGGGTTCTGTAGGAGCCCGTAGAGTTCCGTAGTGGCTGGTAAAGTTCCGTAGGGCCCTGTGGGGTTCTGTATGGACCTGTAGGGTTCCGTAGGGGCCTGCAGGGTTCTGTAAGTGCCCGCAAGTGTCTGTAGGGTTCCGTAGGGGTCTGTAGGGTTCCGTAGGCGCCTGCAGTGTTCTGTAGGAGCCCATAGGGTTTTAGTGAGGTTCCGTTGTGTTGCTAAGGGTCTTGTAGAGTGCTGTCGGGTCCTGGAGTATTCTGTAGGGTTCCAGAGGGGCTCGTAGGGTTCCGTTGAAATCTGTAGGCTTCCCTAGGGGCCCGTAGAGTCCCGTAGATTTCCGTAGGGGCCTGTAGGGTTGTGTAAGTGCCCGCAGGGTTTGGTAGGAGCTTGTAGGGTGCCATAAGTTTCCAGAGGGTTGTGTAGGGTTCCGTAGGGGCCTGTGGTGTTCCCTAGGGGCCTGTAGAGTCTCGTACATTTCCATAGGGGCCTGTGGTGTTCCCTAGGGGCCTGTAGAGTCTCGTACGGTTCCGTAGGGGCCTGTGGTGTTCCCTAGGGGCCTCTAGAGTCTCGTACAGGTCTGTAGGGTCCTGTAGGTTTCCATAAGCGCCCGCAGAGGTCTGAGGGACCCGTACTGTTCCATAAGGATCCATAGGGTTCCGTAGAGCTTCGTAGGTTCCCTAGAGGCCTGTAGAGTACCGCAGGAGCCAGTAGTGTTCTGTAGGGGCCCGTAAGGTTCCTTCCGTAGGGGCTGGCAGTGTTCCGTAGGGGCCTGTAGGGTTGTGTAAGTGCCCGCAGCAGTCTGTAGGACTCTGTGCGATTCTGTAAGGTTCTGGAGGGTTCTGCAGGGTTCTGTAGGAGCCCGTAGAGTTCCGTAGTGGCTGGTAAAGTTCCGTAGGGCCCTGTGGGGTTCTGTATGGACCTGTAGGGTTCCGTAGGGGCCTGCAGGGTTCTGTAAGTGCCCGCAAGTGTCTGTAGGGTTCCGTAGGGGTCTGTAGGGTTCCGTAGGCGCCTGCAGTGTTCTGTAGGAGCCCATAGGGTTTTAGTGAGGTTCCGTTGTGTTGCTAAGGGTCTTGTAGAGTGCTGTCGGGTCCTGGAGTATTCTGTAGGGTTCCAGAGGGGCTCGTAGGGTTCCGTTGAAATCTGTAGGCTTCCCTAGGGGCCCATAGAGTCCCGTAGATTTCCGTAGGGGCCTGTAGGGTTGTGTAAGTGCCCGCAGGGTTTGGTAGGAGCTTGTAGGGTGCCATAAGTTTCCAGAGGGTTGTGTAGGGTTCCGTAGGGGCCTGTGGTGTTCCCTAGGGGCCTATAGAGTCTCGTACCGTTCCGTAGGGGCCTGTGGTGTTCCCTAGGGGCCTGTAGAGTCTTGTACGGTTCCGTAGGGGTCTGTAGTGTTCCCTAGGGGCCTCTAGAGTCTCGTACAGTTCCGTAGGGTCCTGTAGGTTTCCATAAGCGCCCGCAGAGGTCTGAAGGGGCCCATACTGTTCCGTAAGGATCCATAGGGCTCCGTAGAGCTTCGTAGGTTCCCTAGAGGCCTGTAGAGTACCGCAGGAGCCAGTAGTGTTCTGTAGGGGCCCGTAGGGTTCCTTCCGTAGGGGCTGGCAGTGTTCCGTAGGGGCCTGTAGGGTTGAGTAAGTGCCCGCAGGAGTCTGTAGGAATCCGTGGGATTCTGTAAGGTTCTGGAGGGTTCTGCAGGGTTCCGTAGGGGCCCGTAGAATTCCGTAGTGGCTGGTAACGTTCCGTAGGGCCCTGTACCGTTCCGTAACTGCCTGCAAGGTTCTTTAGGCTTCCGTAGGGGCTGGTAGGGTTCCATAAAGTTCCGTGGGTTCCTGCAGAGTTCTGCAAGTGCCCGCAAGGGCCTGTAGGGGCGCACAGTGTTTCTGTCAGGTTCCGTAGAGTTCCGTAGGGGCCATAGGTTTCCGTAGCGGCTGGTAGTATTCCGTAGGGGTCTGTAGGGTTCCGTAGGCACCTGCAGTGTTCTGTAGGAGCCCATAGGGTTTTAGTGAGGTTTCGTTGTGTTGCTAAGGGTCTTGTAGAGTGCTGTCGGGTCCTGGAGTATTCTGTAGGGTTCCAGAGGGGCTCGTAGGGTTCCGTTGAAATCTGTAGGCTTCCCTAGGGGCCCGTGGAGTCCCGTAGATTTCCGTAGGGGCCTGTAGGGTTGTGTAAGTGCCCGCAGGGGTTGGTAGGAGGTTGTAGGGTGCCATAAGTTTCCAGAGGGTTGTGTAGGGTTCCGTAGGGGCCTGTGGTGTTCCCTAGGGGCCTGTAGAGTTTCGTACGGTTCCGTAGGGGCCTGTGGTGTTCCCTAGGGGCCTGTAGAGTCTCGTACGGTTCCGTAGGGGCCTGTAGTGTTCCCTAGGGGCCTCTAGAGTCTCGTACAGTTCCGTAGGGTCCTGTAGGTTTCCATAAGCGCCCGCAGAGGTCTGAAGGGGCCCGTACTGTTCCGTAAGGATCCATAGGGCTCCGTAGAGCTTCGTAGGTTCCCTAGAGGGCTTTAGAGTACCGCAGGGGCCAGTAGTGTTCTGTAGGGGCCCGTAAGGTTCCTTCCGTAGGGGCTGGCAGTGTTCCGTAGGGGCCTGTAGGGTTATGTAAGTGCCCGCAGCAGTCTGTAGGAGTCTGTGGGATTCTGTAAGGTTCTGGAGGGTTCTGCAGGGTTCTGTAGGGGCCCGTAGAGTTCCGTAGTGGCTGGTAAAGTTCCGTAGGGCCCTGTGGGGTTCTGTATGGACCTGTAGGGTTCTGTAGGGGCCTGCAGGGTTCTGTAAGTGCCCGCAGGTGTCTGTAGGGTTCCATAGGGGTCTGTAGGGTTCCGTAGGCGCCTGCAGTGTTTTGTAGGAGCCCATAGGGTTTTAGTGAGGTTCCGTTGTGTTGCTAAGGGTCTTGTAGAGTGCTGTCGGGTCCTGGAGTATTCTGTAGGGTTCCAGAGGGGCTCGTAGGGTTCCGTTGAAATCTGTAGGCTTCCCTAGGGGCCCGTGGAGTCCCGTAGATTTCCGTAGGGGCCTGTAGGGTTGTGTAAGTGCCCGCAGGGGTTGGTAGGAGCTTGTAGGGTGCCATAAGTTTCCAGAGGCTTGTGTAGGGTTCCGTAGGGGCCTGTGGTGTTCCCTAGGGGCCTATAGAGTCTCGTACGGTTCCGTAGGGGCCTGTGGTGTTCCCTAGGGGCCTGTAGAGTCTCGTACGGTTCCGTAGGGGCCTGTAGTGTTCCCTAGGGGCCTCTAGAGTCTCGTACAGTTCCGTAGGGTCCTGTAGGTTTCCATAAGCGCCCGCAGAGGTCTGAAGGGACCCGTACTGTTCCGTAAGGATCCATAGGGTTCCGTAGAGCTTCGTAGGTTCCCTAGAGGCCTGTAGAGTACCGCAGGAGCCAGTAGTGTTCTGTAGGGGCCCGTAAGGTTCCTTCCGTAGGGGCTGGCAGTGTTCCGTAGGGGCCTGTAGGGTTGTGTAAGTGCCCGCAGCAGTCTGTAGGAGTCTGTGGGATTCTGTAAGGTTCTGGAGGGTTCTGCAGGGTTCTGTAGGGGCCCGTAGAGTTCCGTAGTGGCTGGTAAAGTTCCGTAGGGCCCTGTGGGGTTCTGTATGGACCTGTAGGGTTCTGTAGGGGCCTGCAGGCTTCTGTAAGTGCCCGCAGGTGTCTGTAGGGTTCCATAGGGGTCTGTAGGGTTCCGTAGGCGCCTGCAGTGTTTTGTAGGAGCCCATAGGGTTTTAGTGAGGTTCCGTTGTGTTGCTAAGGGTCTTGTAGAGTGCTGTCGGGTCCTGGAGTATTCTGTAGGGTTCCAGAGGGGCTCGTAGGGTTCCGTTGAAATCTGTAGGCTTCCCTAGGGGCCCGTGGAGTCCCGTAGATTTCCGTAGGGGCCTGTAGGGTTGTGTAAGTGCCCGCAGGGGTTGGTAGGAGCTTGTAGGGTGCCATAAGTTTCCAGAGGCTTGTGTAGGGTTCCGTAGGGGCCTGTGGTGTTCCCTAGGGGCCTGTAGAGTCTCGTACGGTTCCGTAGGGGCCTGTGGTGTTCCCTAGGGGCCTGTAGAGTCTCGTACGGTTCCGTAGGGGCCTGTAGTGTTCCCTAGGGGCCTCTAGAGTCTCGTACAGTTCCGTAGGGTCCTGTAGGTTTCCATAAGCGCCCGCAGAGGTCTGAAGGGACCCGTACTGTTCCGTAAGGATCCATAGGGTTCCGTAGAGCTTCGTAGGTTCCCTAGAGGCCTGTAGAGTACCGCAGGAGCCAGTAGTGTTCTGTAGGGGCCCGTAAGGTTCCTTCCGTAGGGGCTGGCAGTGTTCCGTAGGGGCCTGTAGGGTTGTGTAAGTGCCCGCAGCAGTCTGTAGGAGTCTGTGGGATTCTGTAAGGTTCTGGAGGGTTCTGCAGGGTTCTGTAGGGGCCCGTAGAGTTCCGTAGTGGCTGGTAAAGTTCCGTAGGGCCCTGTGGGGTTCTGTATGGACCTGTAGGGTTCTGTAGGGGCCTGCAGGCTTCTGTAAGTGCCCGCAGGTGTCTGTAGGGTTCCATAGGGGTCTGTAGGGTTCCGTAGGCACCTGCAGTGTTTTGTAGGAGCCCTTAGGGTTTTAGTGAGGTTCCGTTGTGTTGCTAAGGGTCTTGTAGAGTGCTGTCGGGTCCTGGAGTATTCTGTAGGGTTCCAGAGGGGCTCGTAGGGTTCCGTTGAAATCTGTAGGCTTCCCTAGGGGCCCGTGGAGTCCCGTAGATTTCCGTAGGGGCCTGTAGGGTTGTGTAAGTGCCCGCAGGGGTTGGTAGGAGCTTGTAGGGTGCCATAAGTTTCCAGAGGCTTGTGTAGGGTTCCGTAGGGGCCTGTGGTGTTCCCTAGGGGCCTATAGAGTCTCGTACCGTTCCGTAGGGGCCTGTGGTGTTCCCTAGGGGCCTGTAGAGTCTCGTACGGTTCCGTAGGGGCCTGTAGTGTTCCCTAGGGGCCTCTAGAGTCTCGTACAGTTCCGTAGGGTCCTGTAGGTTTCCATAAGCGCCCGCAGAGGTCTGAAGGGACCCGTACTGTTCCGTAAGGATCCATAGGGTTCCGTAGAGCTTCGTAGGTTCCCTAGAGGCCTGTAGAGTACCGCAGGAGCCAGTAGTGTTCTGTAGGGGCCCGTAGGGTTCCTTCCATAGGGCTGGCAGTGTTCCGTAGGGTCCTCTAGGGTTGAGTAAGTGCCCGCAGGAGTCTGTAGGAATCCGTGGGATTCTGTAAGGCTCTGGAGGGTTCTGCAGGGTTCCGTAGGGGCCCGTAGAGTTCCGTAGTGGCTGGTAACGTTCCGTAGGGCCCTGTACCGTTCCGTAACTGCCTGCAAGGGTCTTTAGGCTTCCGTAGGGGCTGGTAGGGTTCCATAAAGTTCCGTGGGTTCCTGCAGAGTTCTGCAAGTGCCCGCAAGGGCCTGTAGGGGCGCACAGTGTTTCTGTCAGGTTCCGTAGAGTTCCGTAGGGGCCATAGGTTTCCGTAGCGGCTGGTAGTATTCCGTAGGGGTCTGTAGGGTTCCGTAGGCACCTGCAGTGTTCTGTAGGAGCCCATAGGGTTTTAGTGAGGTTCCGTTGTGTTGCTAAGGGTCTTGTAGAGTGCTGTCGGGTCCTGGAGTATTCTGTAGGGTTCCAGAGGGGCTCGTAGGGTTCCGTTGAAATCTGTAGGCTTCCCTAGGGGCCCGTGGAGTCCCGTAGATTTCCGTAGGGGCCTGTAGGGTTGTGTAAGTGCCCGCAGGGGTTGGTAGGAGCTTGTAGGGTGCCATAAGTTTCCAGAGGGTTGTGTAGGGTTCCGTAGGGGCCTGTGGTGTTCCCTAGGGGCCTATAGAGTTTCGTACCGTTCCGTAGGGGCCTGTGGTGTTCCCTAGGGGCCTGTAGAGTCTCGTACGGTTCCGTAGGGGCCTGTGGTGTTCCCTAGGGCCTCTAGAGTCTCGTACAGTTCCGTAGGGTCCTGTAGGTTTCCATAAGCGCCCGCAGAGGTCTGAAGGGGCCCGTACTGTTCCGTAAGGATCCATAGGGCTCCGTAGACCTTCGTAGGTTCCCTAGAGGGCTGTAGAGTACTGCAGGAGCCAGTAGTGTTCTGTAGGGGCCCGTAGGGTTCCTTCCGTAGGGGCTGGCAGTGTTCCGTAGGGGCCTGTAGGGTTGTGTAAGTGCCCGCAGGAGTCTGTAGGAATCCGTGGGATTCTGTAAGGTTCTGGAGGGTTCTGCAGGGTTCTGTAGGGGCCCGTAGAGTTCCGTAGTGGCTGGTAAAGTTCCGTAGGGCCCTGTACCGTTCCGTAACTGCCTGCAAGGGTCTTTAGGCTTCCGTA
>NW_027414388.1:0-15000 GCF_964106895.1 Numenius arquata
CGTTACGGGGGCATGTGGGGCAGAGAAGGGGCCTGTGGGGCAGGATGTGGGCAGAGGGAGGGCGTTCTGATCCCGTTACGGGGGCATGTGGGGCAGAGAAGGGGCCTGTGGGGCAGGATGTGGGGCAGAGGGAGGGGGTTCTGATCCCGTTACGGGGGCATGTGGGGCAGAGAAGGGGCCTGTGGGGCAGGATGTGGGGCAGAGGGAGGGGCGTTCTGATCCCGTTACGGGGGATGTGGGGCAGAGAAGAGGCCTGTGGGGCAGGATGCGGGGCAGAGGGAGGGGGTTCTGGTGCTGTTGGGGGGCAGGATGCGGGGCAGAGGGAGGGGGTTCTGGTGCTGTTGGGGGGCATGTGGGGCAGAGAAGGGGCCTGTGGGGCAGGATGTGGGGCAGGGGGAGGGGGTTCTCATCCCGTTATGGGGGACTTGGGGCAGAGAAGGGGGCTGTGGGGCAGGATGTGGGCAGAGGGAGGGGGGTGTGGTGCTGTTGGGGGGGATGTGGGGCAGAGAAGGGGCCTGTGGGGCAGGATGCGGGGCAGGGGGAGGGGGTTCTCATCCCGTTATGGGGGACTTGGGGCAGAGAAGGGGGCTGTGGGGCAGGATGTGGGGCAGAGGGAGGGGGGTGTGGTGCTGTTGGGGGGATGTGGGGCAGAGAAGGGGCCTGTGGGGCAGGATGTGGGCAGAGGGAGGGGGTTCTCATCCCGTTATGGGGGATGTGGGGCAGAGAAGGGGCCTGTGGGCAGGATGCGGGGCAGAGGGAGGGGGTTCTGATCCCGTTACGGGGGAATGTGGGCAGAGAAGGGGCCTGTGGGGCAGGATGTGGGGCAGAGGGAGGGGGGTGTGGTGCTGTTGGGGGGGATGTGGGGCAGAGAAGGGGCCTGTGGGGCAGGATGTGGGGCAGAGGGAGGGGGGTTCTCATCCCGTTACGGGGGATGTGGGGCAGAGAAGGGGCTGTGGGGCAGGATGCGGGGCAGAGGGAGGGGGTTCTGATCCCGTTACGGGGGAATGTGGGGCAGAGAAGGGGCCTGTGGGGCAGGATGTGGGGCAGAGGGAGGGGGTTCTCATCCCGTTACAGGGGATGTGGGGCAGAGAAGGGGCCTGTGGGGCAGGATGCGGGGCAGAGGGAGGGGGTTCTGATCCCGTTACGGGGGAATGTGGGGCAGAGAAGGGGCCTGTGGGGCAGGATGTGGGGCCAAGGGAGGGGGTTCTGATCCCGTTACGGGGCATGTGGGGCAGAGAAGGGGCCTGTGGGGCAGGATGTGGGCAGAGGGAGGGCGTTCTGATCCCGTTACTGGGGGTGTGGGCAGAGAAGGGGCCTGTGGGGCAGGATGTGGGGCAGAGGGAGGGGGTTCTGATCCCGTTACGGGGGCATGTGGGGCAGAGAAGGGGCCTGTGGGGCAGGATGTGGGGCAGAGGGAGGGGGTTCTGATCCCGTTACGGGGGATGTGGGGCAGAGAAGGGGCCTGTGGGGCAGGATGTGGGGCAGAGGGAGGGGGGTGTGGTGCCGTTGGGGGGGATGTGGGGCAGAGAAGGGGCCTGTGGGGCAGGATGTGGGGCAGAGAGGGGGCCTGTGGGGCAGGATGTGGGGCAGAGGGAGGGGGGTGTGGTGCCGTTGGGGGGGATGTGGGGCAGAGAAGGGGCCCGTGGGGCAGCATGTGGGGCAGAGGGAGGGGGTTCTCATCCCGTTACGGGGGATGTGGGGCAGAGAAGGGGCCTGTGGGGCAGGACGTGGGGTGGGACGTGGGCCTTCCCGCAAGAGCCGGCGCGAGCGGGCCGGGGGGGTGGCGCGGCCCTCTCGCCTTCCCCCCGCCTCGGTCCTGACCCCTACCTGACCCACCTCTCCCGGGCGCGGCGGCGGCACGTCGGCGGGCTACCTCGACGCGGGGGGGCCCGGCCTCGGGCGAAGCCGCTGCTTTCTGCGGGGGGCGGAAAGGCGCTCTCCTGCTTCTCCTCGAGACCCGGACGCTGGAGGGGAGAGAGGAAGGGAGGGACGTCAGGGCAGATACCGTCGTAGGGGAGTCACGGCGACCTAGGCGCCGTCACGGACTACGGCTGGCTTCGGGCCGCCGAGCCTCCTCCCCCCACCCCCCCACGAGAAGGCCGCCGCTCGGCCCGACAAAACGCGCCGCCGCCGCCGCCGCCGCCGCCGCCGCCCCCGGCGAGTTGTATCGGCAAGCTGCGGGAAGGGCTTTTCGTTTCCTCGCGTCGCTAGAAACGTCAGCCTTTCCTTTGGCAGGAGCCATCTCGCTGCCCTCTGACCTATAGACACCCGCACCGGGAGGCGAGAGAACAAGCCCGCCTCGGCAGACGAGTACCCGGCTCTACCGGGTCACAGGAGGCCTCTCGACCGCCGCGCGCTCTCACCCGGACCGCTCTTCGGAACAGCAACGGCAGCAGCCACCCGAAAGACTCAAAGCGCCTCGTCGAGTTCACCCCTTCGTCGAGGGACCGCCAAAATATTTCCCGTGGCCGACGCGGGGACGTGCAAACCGACGCGGCCTTGCCCGGGGCTTTGCGCAAACCTTCAGGCGGTCGGGCCGCGGGGATCGGACCGGACGAGAGGCGAGGCATTCGGCGAGAGCGGCCCGGCAGCCGTAGCTGCGCGTCCGCCGCCCACGGAAGGGAAGAAGTGCGACCCTTCTCGCGGCCGCGCCAGCCGGAAAAGCGGAAAAGCACGGTGCCGTTTACACGCCCTACGCGGCAAGGAGCCGGGTCCCCGCAACGCCTTACTTACCGTCCCGCCCGCGTCCAGGAGAACCGCTTCGGCTCCGCAACGCCGCTAAAGGGGAGCCGACGCCGGGAAAGGGAGAGAGAGCCCGGCAGCCTCGCGGGCGCGCGCCCCATCGTTAGAGCGGCCCAGACCTTCGTCGTCCCCGCTGACGGACGCTTTCGAGCCTCCGACCGGCGCGACGAAGAACGGGAAGCGGAAAGTTTCGGCTGAAAGCAAAAGCCCGGCTAGGAAGCAAACGCCGCCTTACCTGAGGAGAGCTCCCTCTCCGCCCCTTGAAACGGGCGGGGACGGGCACGCCAGCCGAGTCCCGAGAGGCGAGCCGGCGGCGGGTGGGTGCAGGCGCAGGTGCCAGGCGAAGGTCGTCGGGGTCCTCGAGGCGCCCTCGGGACCCTAACACGCAGGAGACAAACGCTCTCCAGCCGCCCAAAGGGGCGGAATCGCTCCCGTCGAGAGCCCGGTGAAAAACGAGAGCCCGGTCTGCTCCGGGGGACGCGCGAGAGACGCCTCTGCAGGCAGAGCAGGCGCTTGCGCTCTCCCGGGATACGTTCCCGACTCCCGCACCACCCAGACCTACCCTCTCGTGAGCCGGAGGAACTCGGGAGCCACGCGGCGGCTCGGAGAAATCCCTTCGCTTATCGCTACGGCGGGAGATCGGCAGCTCCCTGTGGGGAAGAGCGCGAGCGTGTTTTTTAAATACGGGGCGGGCCGGCCGGCCTTCTCTTTAGCTTCCCCGCTAGGCGGACGGCCCGAAGGCAGCGGCGGGGGGGGGCGCGTGTGTGACGACGGCAGAAGGCAGCGAGGGAAGAGCTCCTTACCGGAGCGAGCTCACCGTAACCCCGGCTTCTGAGACCGACTTAGAGGAACCCTCGCGAAGAAAGGCGCAGACGGAGCCGATGCCGTGAGGCGGCGAGACGAGCCTCCTTCGGGTTCTCCGGCCCACGACGCTGTGGCGCTGCCGGGACAGACTGTTGGAGAAGCGCTTTTCCCCCTTCCCCCCCCCCGCCCGCTGGAAAAGTTTGAGGAACTGGAACGTACCGAAGAGAAGCCAGCCGTGAGAATCTCCAAGCCGGACGCTAGCTTACGCTGCTCCACAGAACTGCCCTCGGCGCGGAGGGGCCGCCTGCACCTGGGGCTGGGGGCATGAGGAAGAAGAGAGCTCAGGGCTATTCCTCCCGACAGCGGCTCTCGGGCGGAGAAGGCTGCGGTCGCTCTCCCGACGGCCTCCGGCACCAAGCACTGGACACACACACCCACCCACCACCACCACCACACACCACCCCCCCCCCAACCGGAGCACGGAGGACCGGGGGAGGCTTCCCTTCAGGGCACGCTCTAACGGCCGGGATCGTGGGGGTCTTACGCGCGCCGAGCCCTCCGGGGGAGACGGCGGGGCTCTCGACGGCGCCCTGCCGGCGAAGGGAGCGGTTCCCCCCCTTGGCCTCGGGCCGCCGGGGCCTTACCTTACCGTCCTCTCGGCAGTTCTCACCCTTCCCGCCGACGGCGGACGTTTCTCAGGAGGGCGGCCCGGCTCTCCGGCAGCCCCTGCCCGGGCACACGGCCCTGGCGGCGGCGGCGGCTGCTGCTGCTGCTTTCCCAGGGACGGGGTTTCGACCGGCAGAAGAGCCGAGCGGCCGCGCCCGCAGGCGGGCACGGGTGGCAGCCGGACATCGGCGCGGCCGACCCGGCGGGCTGTAACAGAGAAGGCGACGTTAGCGAGAGCGTTACGGGGCCTTTTCGCTTCGCGCAAGCGCGCTCTCATCCCCCGGCAGGCCCCCGGAACCGAACCCCTCGCCTGCCGCCGCACGCGCTCGGGCACGCACCTGCGCGCACGCGGCCACCGCCCACCGCGTGCCCACGGACGCGGGCCTGCCCCGGCAGGCCCCCCAGCCCGAACCCCCCCGTCTGCCGCCGCACCCCCCAACAGCCCCCCCCCCTCCCCGAACTCCTCGCGCGCGGCAGAGGCAGGTACGCGCGCACGCAAAGCAAAGAGCGGAAATCCCCCCCCGCCGACCCCCCTCGGCCCCCCCCACCAGCCCGAACCCCCCCCCGTCTGCCGCCGCACCCCCCAACAGCCCCCCCCTCCCCGAACTCCTCGCGCGCGGCAGAGGCAGGTACGCGCGCACGCAAAGCAAAGAGCGGAAATCCCCCCCCCCGCCGACCCCCCTCGCCCCCCCCACCAGCCCGAACCCCCCCCCGTCTGCCGCCGCACCCCCCAACAGCCCCCCCCTCCCCGAACTCCTCGCGCGCGGCAGAGGCAGACGCGCGCGCGCGCAGAGAGCGAAACTCGCCCCCCCACCGGCCCCCCTCTTGCCCTCAAGCCGCCCCCCCACCCCCACCCCCGTCCACCGCCCGCTTCACGGCGAATCCGGCCACCCGCTCCTCCTCCCGCCCGCAGGTTTCGCCGCTCCCGGGGAAAGACGACGGGAGACTTTAGGACCCAGCGGAGCCCCCGCCGGCTCCGCGCCCCGGCGGGAGAAGGGAATCCCGGCGGCAGAGGCAGAGAACGCGCGCACGCAGAGAGAAACACGCTCCCGCCGACCCCCTCCCCACCCCCCCCCCACCCAGCCCGAACCCCCCCCGTCTGCCGCCGCACCCCCCAACAGCCCCCCCCTCCCCGAACTCCTCGCGCGCGGCAGAGGCAGGTACGCGCGCACGCAAAGCAAAGAGCGGAAATCCCCCCCCGCCGACCCCCCTCGCCCCCCCCACCAGCCCGAACCCCCCCCCGTCTGCCGCCGCACCCCCCAACAGCCCCCCCCTCCCCGAACTCCTCGCGCGCGGCAGAGGCAGACGCGCGCGCGCGCAGAGAGCGAAACTCGCCCCCCCACCGGCCCCCCTCTTGCCCTCAAGCCGCCCCCCCACCCCCGTCCACCGCCCGCTTCACGGCGAATCCGGCCACCCGCTCCTCCTCCCGCCCGCAGGTTTCGCCGCTCCCGGGGAAAGACGACGGGAGACTTTAGGACCCAGCGGAGCCCCCGCCGGCTCCGCGCCCCGGCGGGAGAGGGGAATCCCGGCGGCGCGACCGGTCTCTGACCCCGGCTGCCGAGTCTCTACCCCGCCCTGCCCGTGCCCCGGCTCCCGCCCTGCTTTCTCGGGCGGCGGGGACGGCCGGTCGCTCCTTCAGCCCGCCCGCCCGCCCCTGCCGCGGGTTGCCAACCGACAGAAGGAAGGAAGGAAAAGAACCGCAACCGAGCCAAGCGGGAATTTTCTCCGAAAAGAGAGACCGCGCCCCGCACGCCCTCTCCCCTGCCTACCTCTGCGCCGGGCTCCCCGCCTGCTCGCCGAGCGCTCTCGCCTGCTGCCGCAGCGGCATCCCCTCCTTTCCCTTCCCTGCCTTTGGCGCCAATGAGCCCGCGACCGTTAGCGCGGCGGGAACCCCCGCCTTTCAACCGCGGGCGGGGGGTGGGGGGGACACGCGCGCATGCGCAGGGCGCGCAGCTGCGGGCCCACCCCCCGCTCCCCCGCCCCGCTGCTCCGCGGAGGGGGGGAAGGGGAGAAGGGGGAAAATGACGGCGAGGGGGAAAATCTCCCCCATCCCGCCGCGCGTACACCCACAACCCCCTCCCCCCCCCGCAAAGACCTCACACAGCCCCCCTCTCCCCCCCGCCCGCAGCCCCCCGAGCCAAAACCGAGCGGAACGGAAAAGCCCACCGCGAGAGGCGAAAGCCGGCGAGCGCCCGGCGGCGCCGGCACCCGCCGCCGGATCGGGGCCGCCGGTCCCCGAGTCCGCCGGCGGCCGGCGAGCTCGCGTCGCGGCGGGGCGCCGGGCGGCTCGCGGCGGGGGCCGCCGGCTCTCGCCGACCCCGGCGGCCGGGGAGGCAAAGCGGCGGGGGGAAAAGCACCCGCCCCGGCACCCCCGCCCCACCGCGCGCGCCCACACGCGCAGCCCCCCCAACGCCCTCAGCCCCCCCACGCCCCCCCTCGCAGCCCCCCGAGCCAAAACCGAGCGGAACGGAAAAGCCCACCGCGAGAGGCGAAAGCCGGCGAGCGCGCCCGGCGGCGCCGGCACCCGCCGCCGGATCGGGGCCGCCGGTCCCCGAGTCCGCCGGCGGCCGGCGAGCTCGCGTCGCGGCGGGGCGCCGGGCGGCTCGCGGCGGGGGCCGCCGGCTCTCGCCGACCCCGGCGGCCGGGGAGGCAAAGCGGCGGGGGGAAAAGCACCCGCCCCGGCACCCCCGCCCCACCGCGCGCGCCCACACGCGCAGCCCCCCCAACGCCCTCAGCCCCCCCACGCCCCCCCTCGCAGCCCCCCGAGCCAAAACCGAGCGGAACGGAAAAGCCCACCGCGAGAGGCGAAAGCCGGCGAGCGCCCGGCGGCGCCGGCACCCGCCGCCGGATCGGGGCCGCCGGTCCCCGAGTCCGCCGGCGGCCGGCGAGCTCGCGTCGCGGCGGGGCGCCGGGCGGCTCGCGGCGGGGGCCGCCGGCTCTCGCCGACCCCGGCGGCCGGGGAGGCAAAGCGGCGGGGGAAAAGCACCCGCCCCGGCACCCCCGCCCCACCGCGCGCGCCCACACGCGCAGCCCCCCCAACGCCCTCAGCCCCCCCACGCCCCCCCTCGCAGCCCCCCGAGCCAAAACCGAGCGGAACGGAAAAGCCCACCGCGAGAGGCGAAAGCCGGCGAGCGCCCGGCGGCGCCGGCACCCGCCGCCGGATCGGGGCCGCCGGTCCCCGAGTCCGCCGGCGGCCGGCGAGCTCGCGTCGCGGCGGGGCGCCGGGCGGCTCGCGGCGGGGGCCGCCGGCTCTCGCCGACCCCGGCGGCCGGGGAGGCAAAGCGGCGGGGGGAAAAGCACCCGCCCCGGCACCCCCGCCCCACCGCGCGCGCCCACACGCGCAGCCCCCCCAACGCCCTCAGCCCCCCCACGCCCCCCCTCGCAGCCCCCCGAGCCAAAACCGAGCGGAACGGAAAAGCCCACCGCGAGAGGCGAAAGCCGGCGAGCGCCCGGCGGCGCCGGCACCCGCCGCCGGATCGGGGCCGCCGGTCCCCGAGTCCGCCGGCGGCCGGCGAGCTCGCGTCGCGGCGGGGCGCCGGGCGGCTCGCGGCGGGGGCCGCCGGCTCTCGCCGACCCCGGCGGCCGGGGAGGCAAAGCGGCGGGGGAAAAGCACCCGCCCCGGCACCCCCGCCCCACCGCGCGCGCCCACACGCGCAGCCCCCCCAACGCCCTCAGCCCCCCCACGCCCCCCCTCGCAGCCCCCCGAGCCAAAACCGAGCGGAACGGAAAAGCCCACCGCGAGAGGCGAAAGCCGGCGAGCGCCCGGCGGCGCCGGCACCCGCCGCCGGATCGGGGCCGCCGGTCGCCGAGTCCGCCGGCGGCCGGCGAGCTCGCGTCGCGGCGGGGCGCCGGGCGGCTCGCGGCGGGGGCCGCCGGCTCTCGCCGATCCCGGCGGCCGGGGAGCGAAATAGGCGTCCAGAGTCTGCTCAGGCAGACTTGCCGCCAGCAGCGGCGTCGGGGAAAATAAACAGATTATTATTTAACAACTGGTAATTCATCATCATAAGGAGCAATAAACCGACCGTAACAGTAATAGTAATAAGAGCAACAATAACGACTATTAAAAAAAAAAAAAATCACAACTGTTCCGCGCCCCTCCTCTTCCCCCCTCTCCCCGCCGCTCCGGGAGATCCGGGTGAGGGTTGCCCCTGTATTAGAGACGCCCGAATCTTGAAATAGGCGAAGGGGGGAGAAAATTAAAGAGCCAAAAAAAAAAAAAATCGAACATCCCCCCCCCCCAGCTCGGTCTGCTGTATCCCCATCAGGGCGTACCCAGTACCGGAAACGCTTGACTCTTTAAATCGGGGGACGAGGGCGAGAACGATAGTTAAGGAAAAAAAAAACCCACACGGTATAAATAATCCCCCCCCCACCCGCCCCCCCCGTAATCCTTCCACCCTGGGAGAACCGGGATACGGCAGCCGCGCCGTCCCGGTCCGGGTGGGTCTACCCGCCTCGGCAGCCGGCTGCCAGGTCTACTCACCTCCGGGACCGGTCCGGGCGTCCAGGTCTACCCGCCTCGGCAGCCGGCTGCCAGGTCTACCCACCTCCGGGACCGGTCCGGGCTGCCAGGTCTACCCGCCTCCGGGACCGGTCCGGGCTGCCAGGTCTACCCGCCTCGGCAGCCGGCTGCCAGGTCTACCCACCTCCGGGACCGGTCCGGGCGTCCAGGTCTACCCGCCTCCGGTCCGGGCTGCCAGGTCTACCCGCCTCCGGGACCGGTCCGGGCTGCCAGGTCTACCCGCCTCCGGGACCGGTCCGGGCTGCCAGGTCTACCCGCCTCGGCAGCCGGCTGCCAGGTCTACCCGCCTCCGGGACCGGTCGGCCAGGTCTACCCTGCTCCGGTCCGGGCGTCCAGGTCTACCCGCCTCCGGTCCGGGCTGCCAGGTCTACCCACCTCCGGGACCGGTCGGCCAGGTCTACCCGCCTCCGGTCCGGGCGTCCAGGTCTACCCGCCTCCGGTCCGGGGTGCCAGGTCTACCCGCCTCGGCAGCCGGCTGCCAGGTCTACCCGCCTCCGGGACCGGTCCGGGCTGCCAAGTCTACCCGCCTCCGGTCCGGGCTGCCAGGTCTACCCGCCTCGGCAGCCGGCTGCCAGGTCTACCCGCCTCCGGTCCGGACTGCCAGGTCTACCCGCCTCGGCAGCCGGCTGCCAGGTCTACCCGCCTCCGGGACCGGTCGGCCAGGTCTACCCTGCTCCGGTCCGGGCTGCCAGGTCTACCCGCCTCCGGTCGGGGATGCCAGGTCTACCCGCCTCCGGTCGGGGCTGCCAGGTCTACCCGCCTCCGGGACCGGTCCGGGCTGCCAGGTCTACCCGCCTCGGCAGCCGGCTGCCAGGTCTACCCACCTCCGGGACCGGTCCGGGCGTCCAGGTCTACCCGCCTCCGGTCCGGGCTGCCAGGTCTACCCGCCTCCGGGACCGGCAGGGCTGTCCGCTTGACCCGCCTCGGCAGCCGGTCGCCAGGTCTACCTCGCTCCGGCGGCACTTGGGCGTCCAGGTCTACCCGCCTCCGGTCCGGGCGTCCAGGTCTACCCGCCTCCGGGACCGGCAGGGCTGTCCGCTTGACCCGCCTCGGCAGCCGGTCGCCAGGTCTACCTCGCTCCGGCGGCACTTGGGCGCGCTGGTCTACCCTCCTCCGGTCCGGGCGTCCAGGTCTACCCGCCTCCGGGACCGGCAGGGCTGTCCGCTTGACCCGCCTCGGCAGCCGGTCGCCAGGTCTACCTCGCTCCGGCGGCACTTGGGCGCGCTGGTCTACCCTCCTCCGGTCCGGGCGTCCAGGTCTACCCGCCTCCGGGACCGGCAGGGCTGTCCGCTTGACCCGCCTCGGCAGCCGGTCGCCAGGTCTACCTCGCTCCGGCGGCACTTGGGCGTCCAGGTCTACCCGCCTCCGGTCCGGGCGTCCAGGTCTACCCGCCTCCGGGACCGGCAGGGCTGTCCGCTTGACCCGCCTCGGCAGCCGGTCGCCAGGTCTACCTCGCTCCGGCGGCACTTGGGCGTCCAGGTCTACCCGCCTCCGGTCCGGGCGTCCAGGTCTACCCGCCTCCGGGACCGGCAGGGCTGTCCGCTTGACCCGCCTCGGCAGCCGGTCGCCAGGTCTACCTCGCTCCGGCGGCACTTGGGCGCGCTGGTCTACCCGCCTCCGGTCCGGGCGTCCAGGTCTACCCGCCTCCGGGACCGGCAGGGCTGTCCGCTTGACCCGCCTCGGCAGCCGGTCGCCAGGTCTACCTCGCTCCGGCGGGACTTAGGCGCTGTTCCGGGGTGGCGGGTAGACCTTTTGTCCCCAGCGCTACTTCCAGCAGCCGAAGGGGTCGCTGTTTTACGCTGCCTCCAGTTACGTCATCGTAAAAGTCGGCGTGGTTGGCGCTCCTCCCCGGTGGGCAGAGCCTACGTTCTTGCCGCTGTCCGGGAGCGATGAACCGTATCTCCATATTAGGGGAACGGCATAGCAGCTAGGCTCCGGAGGGGAGCTAGCGAGGCGGAGGTGGCGCCCGCGGGTCTCCCGGCGAAGTGGAGCGCTGGATCCCGCGGGGGAGGGAAGGACAAAGACCGGCAGTTGGCAGTGGCCGGCACTCGAACGCGTACGGCCGGGGAAGACGGGGCACCTTCCCCGGTCCCGGAGGGGGACCCGATGAGGACAGGGAATCCTGGCGGCATGTGCCGCAGGATTCGGCCGGGGAGTGGAGAGCCTGCCGCGGCTTTCCTCGGCTCCGGAGGGCCCCCGATGATGGGCTGGGTGAGGAGAGCGGCGCCTCACCCTTTTTCTCCGGCCCTAAGCTGGAGCCCGCCGCGGCGCGGGGGAGAGCGCGGGTGGCCGGTGCCGGTGGCCGGCCAGCCCGGGGGGGGCGGCGGGCGGAGGGTTCCCGAGCCGGCGTCGGCTCGTTCCTCCGTCCCGGAGCAGGGGTGCCGCCGAGGAGGAGAGAGGGTTGCCGGCGGGCGAGGCGGCGTCGCCTCGTCCTTTTTCCCTCCGGCCCTAAGCCGGAGCCCGCCGCGGCGCGGGGGAGAGCGCGGGTGGCCGGTGCCGGTGGCCGGCCGGCCCGGGGGGGGCGGCGGGCGGAGGGTTCCCGAGCCGGCGTCGGCTCGTTCCTCCGTCCCGGAGCAGGGGTGCCGCCGAGGAGGAGAGAGGGTTGCCGGCGGGCGAGGCGGCGTCGCCTCGTCCTTTTTCCCTCCGGCCCTAAGCCGGAGCCCGCCGCGGCGCGGGGGAGAGCGCGGGTGGCCGGTGCCGGTGGCCGGCCGGCCCGGGGGGGGCGGCGGGCGGAGGGTTCCCGAGCCGGCGTCGGCTCGTTCCTCCGTCCCGGAGCAGGGGTGCCGCCGAGGAGGAGAGAGGGTTGCCGGCGGGCGAGGCGGCGTCGCCTCGTCCTTTTTCCCTCCGGCCCTAAGCCGGAGCCCGCCGCGGCGCGGGGGAGAGCGCGGGTGGCCGGTGCCGGTGGCCGGCCGGCCCGGGGGGGGCGGCGGGCGGAGGGTTCCCGAGCCGGCGTCGGCTCGTTCCTCCGTCCCGGAGCAGGGGTGCCGCCGAGGAGGAGAGAGGGTTGCCGGCGGGCGAGGCGGCGTCGCCTCGTCCTTTTTCCCTCCGGCCCTAAGCCGGAGCCCGCCGCGGCGCGGGGGAGAGCGCGGGTGGCCGGTGCCGGTGGCCGGCCAGCCCGGGGGGGGCGGCGGGCGGAGGGTTCCCGAGCCGGCGTCGGCTCGTTCCTCCGTCCCGGAGCAGGGGTGCCGCCGAGGAGGAGAGAGGGTTGCCGGCGGGCGAGGCGGCGTCGCCTCGTCCTTTTTCCCTCCGGCCCTAAGCCGGAGCCCGCCGCGGCGCGGGGGAGAGCGCGGGTGGCCGGTGCCGGTGGCCGGCCAGCCCGGGGGGGGCGGCGGGCGGAGGGTTCCCGAGCCGGCGTCGGCTCGTTCCTCCGTCCCGGAGCAGGGGTGCCGCCGAGGAGGAGAGAGGGTTGCCGGCGGGCGAGGCGGCGTCGCCTCGTCCTTTTTCCCTCCGGCCCTAAGCCGGAGCCCGCCGCGGCGCGGGGGAGAGCGCGGGTGGCCGGTGCCGGTGGCCGGCCAGCCCGGGGGGGGCGGCGGGCGGAGGGTTCCCGAGCCGGCGTCGGCTCGTTCCTCCGTCCCGGAGCAGGGGTGCCGCCGAGGAGGAGAGAGGGTTGCCGGCGGGCGAGGCGGCGTCGCCTCGTCCTTTTTCCCTCCGGCCCTAAGCCGGAGCCCGCCGCGGCGCGGGGGAGAGCGCGGGTGGCCGGTGCCGGTGGCCGGCCAGCCCGGGGGGGGCGGCGGGCGGAGGGTTCCCGAGCCGGCGTCGGCTCGTTCCTCCGTCCCGGAGCAGGGGGTGCCGCCGAGGAGGAGAGAGGGTTGCCGGCGGGCGAGGCGGCGTCGCCTCGTCCTTTTTCCCTCCGGCCCTAAGCCGGAGCCCGCCGCGGCGCGGGGGAGAGCGCGGGTGGCCGGTGCCGGTGGCCGGCCAGCCCGGGGGGGGCGGCGGGCGGAGGGTTCCCGAGCCGGCGTCGGCTCGTTCCTCCGTCCCGGAGCAGGGGTGCCGCCGAGGAAGGAGAGAGGGTTGCCGGCGGGCGAGGCGGCGTCGCCTCGTCCTTTTTCCCTCCGGCCCTAAGCCGGAGCCCGCCGCGGCGCGGGGGAGAGCGCGGGTGGCCGGTGCCGGTGGCCGGCCAGCCCGGGGGGGGCGGCGGGCGGAGGGTTCCCGAGCCGGCGTCGGCTCGTTCCTCCGTCCCGGAGCAGGGGTGCCGCCGAGGAAGGAGAGAGGGTTGCCGGCGGGCGAGGCGGCGTCGCCTCGTCCTTTTTCCCTCCGGCCCTAAGCCGGAGCCCGCCGCGGCGCGGGGGAGAGCGCGGGTGGCCGGTGCCGGTGGCCGGCCAGCCCGGGGGGGGCGGCGGGCGGAGGGTTCCCGAGCCGGCGTCGGCTCGTTCCTCCGTCCCGGAGCAGGGGTGCCGCCGAGGAAGGAGAGAGGGTTGCCGGCGGGCGAGGCGGCGTCGCCTCGTCCTTTTTCCCTCCGGCCCTAAGCCGGAGCCCGCCGCGGCGCGGGGGAGAGCGCGGGTGGCCGGTGCCGGTGGCCGGCCAGCCCGGGGGGGGCGGCGGGCGGAGGGTTCCCGAGCCGGCGTCGGCTCGTTCCTCCGTCCCGGAGCAGGGGTGCCGCCGAGGAAGGAGAGAGGGTTGCCGGCGGGCGAGGCGGCGTCGCCTCGTCCTTTTTCCCTCCGGCCCTAAGCCGGAGCCCGCCGCGGCGCGGGGGAGAGCGCGGGTGGCCGGTGCCGGTGGCCGGCCAGCCCGGGGGGGGCGGCGGGCGGAGGGTTCCCGAGCCGGCGTCGGCTCGTTCCTCCGTCCCGGAGCAGGGGTGCCGCCGAGGAAGGAGAGAGGGTTGCCGGCGGGCGAGGCGGCGTCGCCTCGTCCTTTTTCCCTCCGGCCCTAAGCCGGAGCCCGCCGCGGCGGGAGGGCAGAGAGCGGAGGGTTCCCGAGCCGGCGGCGGTTCGTTCTTCCGTTCCCCGAGGTGCCGGTGAGGAGGGTGTCGGCGGGCGAGGCGGCGTCGCCTCGCCCTTTCCTCCGGCACGGGCCGTACGTGGGGGGGCCCGTGGAGTCTGGCCCGCCCTGGCTTCCCTCGTTCCCGGAGGGCTCGGAGCGAGGGTCCGCAGGGCTCTCGCAGCTTTTTTTCGGTGTCCGAGTTTTGCTTTTACCGGTTTTTTTTCCGTTTCCGCTGTTTTTTTCTCTGTACCCTTTGCTCTCCTTCCCCGGGGTAAGCGACTGCCCGCGGGGAGGGGCAAGACCGGCGGCCGGCGGCGGTCGTCCGGCACTCTGGAACGCTGAAAGGCGACCGGGGGAGTCAAGCCTGCCGCGGCTTCGCCCCGGTCGGTCCTGTCGCTGTCGCTGAAGGGAATCGTGCGGAGCCGGGGGGGTGGCGGCACCCCCCGCTCGTTTCACTGATCCAGACCCGCAGGCAGCGCCCGCTGAGGCGTTCACCCCGGGCGCGTCGGAGAGGCTCCGCGGCGGGCCGGTTCTGCCGGTGTTCAGGCCGTCGGAGCACCTCTCGCGGACGTTGCCTTCTCGCTCGCACGCAGGGCCCCGCGTCTTGCCGTCCGCCCCCCGGGCGGCGGCGGTCGCGCGTGGCCGTCGGCTGGCTCGAGACCGTGGCCGCGTGGCCTCGGCTTCCTTCGCTCTCCTCTCCCCCTTTCCCCCGTTACCGATCGATGAGGCCTTTCGGGTCGCGTCGGAGAGGGCCCTCGGCGGGCCGGCTCTTCCGTGCTCTCCGTAATAGGGAGCCACGGGGGTGTCCGGTGTTCAGGCAGGGTGGTCTCCTTTCCAATTCGCTTCCCGTCGCGTACGAGGCGTAGTCCTTTCTCCCGCGAGCGAGCGAGCGAAGGGGGGGCCGCGGCGGCGGTGATGTCGGCGGCGGGGCGCGCGCCTCGCCCGGCCGCCCCGCGTCGTCCCCCCCGCGCCCCGCCGGTCGGGTTTCCCCGGGCTACGGCCGACCCCAGCTTTGTGACAGCCGCGCGGTGCCGCGAGTTCTCAGGTGTCCTAAAACGCGCCAGGCGCCGGCGCGCCGGCCCGGGTGCCCCGCGGGTGCCGGCCGCGAGCAGCGCTCGGGCGGCGGCGGGGGCGGCCGAGCCAAGCGAGGATCGTAGGGCGAGAGAGGCGCGCCGCGGGCGGCCGGGGAGGCGTCTCCCCGCCGTCGCTGCCGCCGCCGTGGCGCTTGGCTCCTCGCGCGCCGCCCCGCCGCTCGCTGCGGAGCGAGCCGCCCCGGCGAAGGGGCCTCGCGGTCCGGGTCGCGCCCGCCTCGGCGGGTCGCCGTCTCCTCTAGCACGTCCGTCACG
>NW_027414389.1:0-24305 GCF_964106895.1 Numenius arquata
AGTGCCCGCAGAAGTCGGTAGGAGTCTGTGGGATTCTGTAAGGTTCCGGAGGGTTCTGCAGGGTTCCGTAGGGACCCGTAGAGTTCCGTAGTGGCTGGTAACGTTCCGTAGGTCCCTGTGGGGTTCTGTATGGACCTGTAGGGTTCCGTAGGGGCCTGCAGGGTTCCGTAAGTGCCCGCAGGTGTCTGTAGGGTTCCGTAGGGGTCTGTAGGGTTCCGTAGGCACCTGCAGTGTTCTGTAGGAGCCCATAGGGTTTTAGTGAGGTTCCGTTGTGTTGCTAAGGGTCTTGTAGAGTGCTGTCGGGTCCTGGAGTATTCTGTAGGGTTCCAGAGGGCCTCGTAGGGTTCCATCGAAATCTATAGGGTTCCCTAGGGGCCCATAGAGTCCCGTAGATTTCCGTAGGGACCTGTAGGGTTGTGTAAGTGCCCGCAGAAGTCGGTAGGAGTCTGTGGGATTCTGTAAGGTTCCGGAGGGTTCTGCAGGGTTCCGTAGGGACCCGTAGAGTTCCGTAGTGGCTGGTAACGTTCCGTAGGTCCCTGTGGGGTTCTGTATGGACCTGTAGGGTTCCGTAGGGGCCTGCAGGGTTCCGTAAGTGCCCGCAGGTGTCTGTAGGGTTCCGTAGGGGTCTGTAGGGTTCCGTAGGCACCTGCAGTGTTCTGTAGGAGCCCATAGGGTTTTAGTGAGGTTCCGTTGTGTTGCTAAGGGTCTTGTAGAGTGCTGTCGGGTCCTGGAGTATTCTGTAGGGTTCCAGAGGGCCTCGTAGGGTTCCATCGAAATCTATAGGGTTCCCTAGGGGCCCATAGAGTCCCGTAGATTTCCGTAGGGACCTGTAGGGTTGTGTAAGTGCCCGCAGAAGTCTGTAGGAGTCTGTGGGATTCTGTAAGGTTCCGGAGGGTTCTGCAGGGTTCCGTAGGGACCCGTAGAGTTCCGTAGTGGCTGGTAACGTTCCGTAGGTCCCTGTGGGGTTCTGTATGGACCTGTAGGGTTCCGTAGGGGCCTGCAGGGTTCCGTAAGTGCCCACAGGTGTCTGTAGGGTTCCGTAGGGGTCTGTAGGGTTCTGTAGGCACCTGCAGTGTTCTGTAGGAGCCCATAGGGTTTTAGTGAGGTTCCGTTGTGTTGCTAAGGGTCTTGTAGAGTGCTGTCGGGTCCTGGAGTATTCTGTAGGGTTCCAGAGGGCCTCGTAGGGTTCCATCGAAATCTGAAGGGTTCCCTAGGGGCCCATAGAGTCCCGTAGATTTCCGTAGGGACCTGTAGGGTTGTGTAAGTGCCCGCAGAAGTCGGTAGGAGTCTGTGGGATTCTGTAAGGTTCCGGAGGGTTCTGCAGGGTTCCGTAGGGACCCGTAGAGTTCCGTAGTGGCTGGTAACGTTCCGTAGGTCCCTGTGGGGTTCTGTATGGACCTGTAGGGTTCCGTAGGGGCCTGCAGGGTTCCGTAAGTGCCCGCAGGTGTCTGTAGGGTTCCGTAGAGGTCTGTAGGGTTCCGTAGGCACCTGCAGTGTTCTGTAGGAGCCCATAGGGTTTTAGTGAGGTTCCGTTGTGTTGCTAAGGGTCTTGTAGAGTGCTGTCGGGTCCTGGAGTATTCTGTAGGGTTCCAGAGGGGCTGGTAGGGTTCCGTCGAAATCTGAAGGGTTCCCTAGGGGCCCGTAGAGTCCCGTAGATTTCCGTAGGGGCCTGTAGGGTTGTGTAAGTGCCCGCAGGGGTTGGTAGGAGCTTGTAGGGTGCCATATGTTTCCGGAGGGTTGTGTAGGGTTCCGTAGGGGCCTGTGGTGTTCCCTAGGGGCCTGTAGAGTCTCGTAGAGTTCCGTAGGGTCCTGTAGGTTTCCATAAGCGCCCGCAGAGGTCTGAAGGGGCCCGTACTGTGCCGTAAGGATCCATAGGGTTCCGTAGAGCTTCGTAGGTTCCCTAGAGGCCTCTGGAGTACCGCAGGAGCCAGTAGTGTTCCATAGGGTCCCCTAGGGTTGAGTAAGTGCCCGCAGGAGTCTGTAGGAATCCGTGGGATTCTGTAAGGTTCTGGAGGGTTCTGCAGGGTTCCGTAGGGGCCTGTAGAGTTCCGTAGTGGCTGGTAACGTTCCGTAGGTCCCTGTGGGGTTCTGTATGGACCTGTAGGGTTCCGTAGGGGCCTGCAGGGTTCCGTAAGTGCCCGCAGGTGTCTGTAGGGTTCCGTAGGGGTCTGTAGGGTTCCGTAGGCACCTGCAGTGTTCTGTAGGAGCCCATAGGGTTTTAGTGAGGTTCCGTTGTGTTGCTAAGGGTCTTGTAGAGTGCTGTCGGGTCCTGGAGTATTCTGTAGGGTTCCAGAGGGCCTCGTAGGGTTCCATCAAAATCTATAGGGTTCCCTAGGGGCCCATAGAGTCCCGTAGATTTCCGTAGGGACCTGTAGGGTTGTGTAAGTGCCCGCAGAAGTCGGTAGGAGTCTGTGGGATTCTGTAAGGTTCCGGAGGGTTCTGCAGGGTTCCGTAGGGACCCGTAGAGTTCCGTAGTGGCTGGTAACGTTCCGTAGGTCCCTGTGGGGTTCTGTATGGACCTGTAGGGTTCCGTAGGGGCCTGCAGGGTTCCGTAAGTGCCCGCAGGTGTCTGTAGGGTTCCGTAGGGGTCTGTAGGGTTCCGTAGGCACCTGCAGTGTTCTGTAGGAGCCCATAGGGTTTTAGTGAGGTTCCGTTGTGTTGCTAAGGGTCTTGTAGAGTGCTGTCGGGTCCTGGAGTATTCTGTAGGGTTCCAGAGGGCCTCGTAGGGTTCCATCGAAATCTATAGGGTTCCCTAGGGGCCCATAGAGTCCCGTAGATTTCCGTAGGGACCTGTAGGGTTGTGTAAGTGCCCGCAGAAGTCGGTAGGAGTCTGTGGGATTCTGTAAGGTTCCGGAGGGTTCTGCAGGGTTCCGTAGGGACCCGTAGAGTTCCGTAGTGGCTGGTAACGTTCCGTAGGTCCCTGTGGGGTTCTGTATGGACCTGTAGGGTTCCGTAGGGGCCTGCAGGGTTCCGTAAGTGCCCGCAGGTGTCTGTAGGGTTCCGTAGGGGTCTGTAGGGTTCCGTAGGCACCTGCAGTGTTCTGTAGGAGCCCATAGGGTTTTAGTGAGGTTCCGTTGTGTTGCTAAGGGTCTTGTAGAGTGCTGTCGGGTCCTGGAGTATTCTGTAGGGTTCCAGAGGGCCTCGTAGGGTTCCATCGAAATCTGAAGGGTTCCCTAGGGGCCCATAGAGTCCCGTAGATTTCCGTAGGGACCTGTAGGGTTGTGTAAGTGCCCGCAGAAGTCGGTAGGAGTCTGTGGGATTCTGTAAGGTTCCGGAGGGTTCTGCAGGGTTCCGTAGGGACCCGTAGAGTTCCGTAGTGGCTGGTAACGTTCCGTAGGTCCCTGTGGGGTTCTGTATGGACCTGTAGGGTTCCGTAGGGGCCTGCAGGGTTCCGTAAGTGCCCGCAGGTGTCTGTAGGGTTCCGTAGGGGTCTGTAGGGTTCCGTAGGCACCTGCAGTGTTCTGTAGGAGCCCATAGGGTTTTAGTGAGGTTCCGTTGTGTTGCTAAGGGTCTTGTAGAGTGCTGTCGGGTCCTGGAGTGTTCTGTAGGGTTCCAGAGGGCCTCGTAGGGTTCCGTCGAAATCTGAAGGGTTCCCTAGGGGCCCGTAGAGTCCCGTAGATTTCCGTAGGGGCCTGTAGGGTTGTGTAAGTGCCCGCAGGGGTTGGTAGGAGCTTGTAGGGTGCCATATGTTTCCGGAGGGTTGTGTAGGGTTCCGTAGGGGCCTGTGGTGTTCCCTAGGGGCCTGTAGAGTCTCGTAGAGTTCCGTAGGGTCCTGTAGGTTTCCATAAGCGCCCGCAGAGGTCTGAAGGGGCCCGTACTGTGCCGTAAGGATCCATAGGGTTCCGTAGAGCTTCGTAGGTTCCCTAGAGGCCTCTGGAGTACCGCAGGAGCCAGTAGTGTTCCGTAGGGTCCTCTAGGGTTGAGTAAGTGCCCGCAGGAGTCTGTAGGAATCCGTGGGATTCTGTAAGGTTCTGGAGGGTTCTGCAGGGTTCCGTAGGGGCCTGTAGAGTTCCGTAGTGGCTGGTAAAGTTCCGTAGGTCCCTGTGGGGTTCTGTATGGACCTGTAGGGTTCCGTAGGGGCCTGCAGGGTTCCGTAAGTGCCCGCAGGTGTCTGTAGGGTTCCGTAGGGGTCTGTAGGGTTCCGTAGGCACCTGCAGTGTTCTGTAGGAGCCCATAGGGTTTTAGTGAGGTTCCGTTGTGTTGCTAAGGGTCTTGTAGAGTGCTGTCGGGTCCTGGAGTATTCTGTAGGGTTCCAGAGGGCCTCGTAGGGTTCCATCGAAATCTATAGGGTTCCCTAGGGGCCCATAGAGTCCCGTAGATTTCCGTAGGGACCTGTAGGGTTGTGTAAGTGCCCGCAGAAGTCGGTAGGAGTCTGTGGGATTCTGTAAGGTTCCGGAGGGTTCTGCAGGGTTCCGTAGGGACCCGTAGAGTTCCGTAGTGGCTGGTAACGTTCCGTAGGTCCCTGTGGGGTTCTGTATGGACCTGTAGGGTTCCGTAGGGGCCTGCAGGGTTCCGTAAGTGCCCGCAGGTGTCTGTAGGGTTCCGTAGGGGTCTGTAGGGTTCTGTAGGCACCTGCAGTGTTCTGTAGGAGCCCATAGGGTTTTAGTGAGGTTCCGTTGTGTTGCTAAGGGTCTTGTAGAGTGCTGTCGGGTCCTGGAGTATTCTGTAGGGTTCCAGAGGGCCTCGTAGGGTTCCATCGAAATCTATAGGGTTCCCTAGGGGCCCGTAGAGTCCCGTAGATTTCCGTAGGGGCCTGTAGGGTTGTGTAAGTGCCCGCAGGGGTTGGTAGGAGCTTGTAGGGTGCCATATGTTTCCGGAGGGTTGTGTAGGGTTCCGTAGGGGCCTGTGGTGTTCCCTAGGGGCCTGTAGAGTCTCGTAGTGTTCCGTAGGGTCCTGTAGGTTTCCATAAGCGCCCGCAGAGGTCTGAAGGGGCCCGTACTGTTCCGTAAGGAATCATAGGGTTCCGTAGAGCTTCGTAGGTTCCCTAGAGGCCTCTGGAGTACCGCAGGAGCCAGTAGTGTTCCGTAGGGTCCTCTAGGGTTGAGTAAGTGCCCGCAGGAGTCTGTAGGAATCCGTGGGATTCTGTAAGGTTCTGGAGGGTTCTGCAGGGTTCAGTAGGGGCCTGTAGAGTTGCGTAGTGGCTGGTAAATTTCCCTAGGGCCCTGTACCGTTCCGTAACTGCCTGCAAGGCTCTTTAGGCTTCCGTAGGGGCTGGTAGGGTTCCATAAAGTTCCGTGGGTTCCTGCAGAGTTCTGCAAGTGCCCGCAAGGGCCTGTAGGGGCCCACAGTGTTTCTGTCAGGTTCCGTAGAGTTCCGTAGGGGCCATATTTTTCTGTAGTGGCTGGTAGTATTCTGTAGAGGTCTGTAGGGTTCCGTAGGCACCTGTAGTGTTCTGTAGGAGCCCATAGGGTTTTAGTGAGGTTCCGTTGTGTTGCTAAGGGTCTTGTAGAGTGCTGTCGGGTCCTGGAGTATTCTGTAGGGTTCCAGAGGGCCTCGTAGGGTTCCATCGAAATCTATAGGGTACCCTAGGGGCCCATAGAGTCCCGTAGATTTCCGTAGGGACCTGTAGGGTTGTGTAAGTGCCCGCAGAAGTCTGTAGGAGTCTGTGGGATTCTGTAAGGTTCCGGAGGGTTCTGCAGGGTTCCGTAGGGACCCGTAGAGTTCCGTAGTGGCTGGTAAAGTTCCGTAGGTCCCTGTGGGGTTCTGTATGGACCTGTAGGGTTCCGTAGGGGCCTGCAGGGTTCCGTAAGTGCCCGCAGGTGTCTGTAGGGTTCCGTAGGCACCTGCAGTGTTCTGTAGGAGCCCATAGGGTTTTAGTGAGGTTCCGTTGTGTTGCTAAGGGTCTTGTAGAGTGCTGTCGGGTCCTGGAGTATTCTGTAGGGTTCCAGAGGGGCTGGTAGGGTTCCGTCGAAATCTGAAGGGTTCCCTAGGGGCCCGTAGAGTCCCGTAGATTTCCGTAGGGGCCTGTAGGGTTGTGTAAGTGCCCGCAGGGGTTGGTAGGAGCTTGTAGGGTGCCATATGTTTCCGGAGGGTTGTGTAGGGTTCCGTAGGGGCCTGTGGTGTTCCCTAGGGGCCTGTAGAGTCTCGTAGAGTTCCGTAGGGTCCTGTAGGTTTCCATAAGCGCCCGCAGAGGTCTGAAGGGGCCCGTACTGTGCCGTAAGGATCCATAGGGTTCCGTAGAGCTTCGTAGGTTCCCTAGAGGCCTCTGGAGTACCGCAGGAGCCAGTAGTGTTCCATAGGGTCCCCTAGGGTTGAGTAAGTGCCCGCAGGAGTCTGTAGGAATCCGTGGGATTCTGTAAGGTTCTGGAGGGTTCTGCAGGGTTCCGTAGGGGCCTGTAGAGTTCCGTAGTGGCTGGTAACGTTCCGTAGGTCCCTGTGGGGTTCTGTATGGACCTGTAGGGTTCCGTAGGGGCCTGCAGGGTTCCGTAAGTGCCCGCAGGTGTCTGTAGGGTTCCGTAGGGGTCTGTAGGGTTCCGTAGGCACCTGCAGTGTTCTGTAGGAGCCCATAGGGTTTTAGTGAGGTTCCGTTGTGTTGCTAAGGGTCTTGTAGAGTGCTGTCGGGTCCTGGAGTATTCTGTAGGGTTCCAGAGGGCCTCGTAGGGTTCCATCAAAATCTATAGGGTTCCCTAGGGGCCCATAGAGTCCCGTAGATTTCCGTAGGGACCTGTAGGGTTGTGTAAGTGCCCGCAGAAGTCGGTAGGAGTCTGTGGGATTCTGTAAGGTTCCGGAGGGTTCTGCAGGGTTCCGTAGGGACCCGTAGAGTTCCGTAGTGGCTGGTAACGTTCCGTAGGTCCCTGTGGGGTTCTGTATGGACCTGTAGGGTTCCGTAGGGGCCTGCAGGGTTCCGTAAGTGCCCGCAGGTGTCTGTAGGGTTCCGTAGGGGTCTGTAGGGTTCCGTAGGCACCTGCAGTGTTCTGTAGGAGCCCATAGGGTTTTAGTGAGGTTCCGTTGTGTTGCTAAGGGTCTTGTAGAGTGCTGTCGGGTCCTGGAGTATTCTGTAGGGTTCCAGAGGGCCTCGTAGGGTTCCATCGAAATCTATAGGGTTCCCTAGGGGCCCATAGAGTCCCGTAGATTTCCGTAGGGACCTGTAGGGTTGTGTAAGTGCCCGCAGAAGTCGGTAGGAGTCTGTGGGATTCTGTAAGGTTCCGGAGGGTTCTGCAGGGTTCCGTAGGGACCCGTAGAGTTCCGTAGTGGCTGGTAACGTTCCGTAGGTCCCTGTGGGGTTCTGTATGGACCTGTAGGGTTCCGTAGGGGCCTGCAGGGTTCCGTAAGTGCCCGCAGGTGTCTGTAGGGTTCCGTAGGGGTCTGTAGGGTTCCGTAGGCACCTGCAGTGTTCTGTAGGAGCCCATAGGGTTTTAGTGAGGTTCCGTTGTGTTGCTAAGGGTCTTGTAGAGTGCTGTCGGGTCCTGGAGTATTCTGTAGGGTTCCAGAGGGCCTCGTAGGGTTCCATCGAAATCTGAAGGGTTCCCTAGGGGCCCATAGAGTCCCGTAGATTTCCGTAGGGACCTGTAGGGTTGTGTAAGTGCCCGCAGAAGTCGGTAGGAGTCTGTGGGATTCTGTAAGGTTCCGGAGGGTTCTGCAGGGTTCCGTAGGGACCCGTAGAGTTCCGTAGTGGCTGGTAACGTTCCGTAGGTCCCTGTGGGGTTCTGTATGGACCTGTAGGGTTCCGTAGGGGCCTGCAGGGTTCCGTAAGTGCCCGCAGGTGTCTGTAGGGTTCCGTAGGGGTCTGTAGGGTTCCGTAGGCACCTGCAGTGTTCTGTAGGAGCCCATAGGGTTTTAGTGAGGTTCCGTTGTGTTGCTAAGGGTCTTGTAGAGTGCTGTCGGGTCCTGGAGTGTTCTGTAGGGTTCCAGAGGGCCTCGTAGGGTTCCGTCGAAATCTGAAGGGTTCCCTAGGGGCCCGTAGAGTCCCGTAGATTTCCGTAGGGGCCTGTAGGGTTGTGTAAGTGCCCGCAGGGGTTGGTAGGAGCTTGTAGGGTGCCATATGTTTCCGGAGGGTTGTGTAGGGTTCCGTAGGGGCCTGTGGTGTTCCCTAGGGGCCTGTAGAGTCTCGTAGAGTTCCGTAGGGTCCTGTAGGTTTCCATAAGCGCCCGCAGAGGTCTGAAGGGGCCCGTACTGTGCCGTAAGGATCCATAGGGTTCCGTAGAGCTTCGTAGGTTCCCTAGAGGCCTCTGGAGTACCGCAGGAGCCAGTAGTGTTCCGTAGGGTCCTCTAGGGTTGAGTAAGTGCCCGCAGGAGTCTGTAGGAATCCGTGGGATTCTGTAAGGTTCTGGAGGGTTCTGCAGGGTTCCGTAGGGGCCTGTAGAGTTCCGTAGTGGCTGGTAAAGTTCCGTAGGTCCCTGTGGGGTTCTGTATGGACCTGTAGGGTTCCGTAGGGGCCTGCAGGGTTCCGTAAGTGCCCGCAGGTGTCTGTAGGGTTCCGTAGGGGTCTGTAGGGTTCCGTAGGCACCTGCAGTGTTCTGTAGGAGCCCATAGGGTTTTAGTGAGGTTCCGTTGTGTTGCTAAGGGTCTTGTAGAGTGCTGTCGGGTCCTGGAGTATTCTGTAGGGTTCCAGAGGGCCTCGTAGGGTTCCATCGAAATCTATAGGGTTCCCTAGGGGCCCATAGAGTCCCGTAGATTTCCGTAGGGACCTGTAGGGTTGTGTAAGTGCCCGCAGAAGTCGGTAGGAGTCTGTGGGATTCTGTAAGGTTCCGGAGGGTTCTGCAGGGTTCCGTAGGGACCCGTAGAGTTCCGTAGTGGCTGGTAACGTTCCGTAGGTCCCTGTGGGGTTCTGTATGGACCTGTAGGGTTCCGTAGGGGCCTGCAGGGTTCCGTAAGTGCCCGCAGGTGTCTGTAGGGTTCCGTAGGGGTCTGTAGGGTTCTGTAGGCACCTGCAGTGTTCTGTAGGAGCCCATAGGGTTTTAGTGAGGTTCCGTTGTGTTGCTAAGGGTCTTGTAGAGTGCTGTCGGGTCCTGGAGTATTCTGTAGGGTTCCAGAGGGCCTCGTAGGGTTCCATCGAAATCTATAGGGTTCCCTAGGGGCCCGTAGAGTCCCGTAGATTTCCGTAGGGGCCTGTAGGGTTGTGTAAGTGCCCGCAGGGGTTGGTAGGAGCTTGTAGGGTGCCATATGTTTCCGGAGGGTTGTGTAGGGTTCCGTAGGGGCCTGTGGTGTTCCCTAGGGGCCTGTAGAGTCTCGTAGAGTTCCGTAGGGTCCTGTAGGTTTCCATAAGCGCCCGCAGAGGTCTGAAGGGGCCCGTACTGTTCCGTAAGGAATCATAGGGTTCCGTAGAGCTTCGTAGGTTCCCTAGAGGCCTCTGGAGTACCGCAGGAGCCAGTAGTGTTCCGTAGGGTCCTCTAGGGTTGAGTAAGTGCCCGCAGGAGTCTGTAGGAATCCGTGGGATTCTGTAAGGTTCTGGAGGGTTCTGCAGGGTTCAGTAGGGGCCTGTAGAGTTGCGTAGTGGCTGGTAAATTTCCCTAGGGCCCTGTACCGTTCCGTAACTGCCTGCAAGGCTCTTTAGGCTTCCGTAGGGGCTGGTAGGGTTCCATAAAGTTCCGTGGGTTCCTGCAGAGTTCTGCAAGTGCCCGCAAGGGCCTGTAGGGGCCCACAGTGTTTCTGTCAGGTTCCGTAGAGTTCCGTAGGGGCCATATTTTTCTGTAGTGGCTGGTAGTATTCTGTAGAGGTCTGTAGGGTTCCGTAGGCACCTGTAGTGTTCTGTAGGAGCCCATAGGGTTTTAGTGAGGTTCCGTTGTGTTGCTAAGGGTCTTGTAGAGTGCTGTCGGGTCCTGGAGTATTCTGTAGGGTTCCAGAGGGCCTCGTAGGGTTCCATCGAAATCTATAGGGTACCCTAGGGGCCCATAGAGTCCCGTAGATTTCCGTAGGGACCTGTAGGGTTGTGTAAGTGCCCGCAGAAGTCTGTAGGAGTCTGTGGGATTCTGTAAGGTTCCGGAGGGTTCTGCAGGGTTCCGTAGGGACCCGTAGAGTTCCGTAGTGGCTGGTAAAGTTCCGTAGGTCCCTGTGGGGTTCTGTATGGACCTGTAGGGTTCCGTAGGGGCCTGCAGGGTTCCGTAAGTGCCCGCAGGTGTCTGTAGGGTTCCGTAGGCACCTGCAGTGTTCTGTAGGAGCCCATAGGGTTTTAGTGAGGTTCCGTTGTGTTGCTAAGGGTCTTGTAGAGTGCTGTCGGGTCCTGGAGTATTCTGTAGGGTTCCAGAGGGGCTGGTAGGGTTCCGTCGAAATCTGAAGGGTTCCCTAGGGGCCCGTAGAGTCCCGTAGATTTCCGTAGGGGCCTGTAGGGTTGTGTAAGTGCCCGCAGGGGTTGGTAGGAGCTTGTAGGGTGCCATATGTTTCCGGAGGGTTGTGTAGGGTTCCGTAGGGGCCTGTGGTGTTCCCTAGGGGCCTGTAGAGTCTCGTAGAGTTCCGTAGGGTCCTGTAGGTTTCCATAAGCGCCCGCAGAGGTCTGAAGGGGCCCGTACTGTGCCGTAAGGATCCATAGGGTTCCGTAGAGCTTCGTAGGTTCCCTAGAGGCCTCTGGAGTACCGCAGGAGCCAGTAGTGTTCCGTAGGGTCCTCTAGGGTTGAGTAAGTGCCCGCAGGAGTCTGTAGGAATCCGTGGGATTCTGTAAGGTTCTGGAGGGTTCTGCAGGGTTCCGTAGGGGCCTGTAGAGTTCCGTAGTGGCTGGTAAAGTTCCGTAGGTCCCTGTGGGGTTCTGTATGGACCTGTAGGGTTCCGTAGGGGCCTGCAGGGTTCCGTAAGTGCCCGCAGGTGTCTGTAGGGTTCCGTAGGGGTCTGTAGGGTTCCGTAGGCACCTGCAGTGTTCTGTAGGAGCCCATAGGGTTTTAGTGAGGTTCCGTTGTGTTGCTAAGGGTCTTGTAGAGTGCTGTCGGGTCCTGGAGTATTCTGTACGGTTCCAGAGGGCCTCGTAGGGTTCCATCGAAATCTATAGGGTTCCCTAGGGGCCCATAGAGTCCCGTAGATTTCCGTAGGGACCTGTAGGGTTGTGTAAGTGCCCGCAGAAGTCGGTAGGAGTCTGTGGGATTCTGTAAGGTTCCGGAGGGTTCTGCAGGGTTCCGTAGGGACCCGTAGAGTTCCGTAGTGGCTGGTAACGTTCCGTAGGTCCCTGTGGGGTTCTGTATGGACCTGTAGGGTTCCGTAGGGGCCTGCAGGGTTCCGTAAGTGCCCGCAGGTGTCTGTAGGGTTCCGTAGGGGTCTGTAGGGTTCCGTAGGCACCTGCAGTGTTCTGTAGGAGCCCATAGGGTTTTAGTGAGGTTCCGTTGTGTTGCTAAGGGTCTTGTAGAGTGCTGTCGGGTCCTGGAGTATTCTGTAGGGTTCCAGAGGGCCTCGTAGGGTTCCATCGAAATCTGAAGGGTTCCCTAGGGGCCCATAGAGTCCCGTAGATTTCCGTAGGGACCTGTAGGGTTGTGTAAGTGCCCGCAGAAGTCGGTAGGAGTCTGTGGGATTCTGTAAGGTTCCGGAGGGTTCTGCAGGGTTCCGTAGGGACCCGTAGAGTTCCGTAGTGGCTGGTAACGTTCCGTAGGTCCCTGTGGGGTTCTGTATGGACCTGTAGGGTTCCGTAGGGGCCTGCAGGGTTCCGTAAGTGCCCGCAGGTGTCTGTAGGGTTCCGTAGGGGTCTGTAGGGTTCCGTAGGCACCTGCAGTGTTCTGTAGGAGCCCATAGGGTTTTAGTGAGGTTCCGTTGTGTTGCTAAGGGTCTTGTAGAGTGCTGTCGGGTCCTGGAGTGTTCTGTAGGGTTCCAGAGGGCCTCGTAGGGTTCCGTCGAAATCTGAAGGGTTCCCTAGGGGCCCGTAGAGTCCCGTAGATTTCCGTAGGGGCCTGTAGGGTTGTGTAAGTGCCCGCAGGGGTTGGTAGGAGCTTGTAGGGTGCCATATGTTTCCGGAGGGTTGTGTAGGGTTCCGTAGGGGCCTGTGGTGTTCCCTAGGGGCCTGTAGAGTCTCGTAGAGTTCCGTAGGGTCCTGTAGGTTTCCATAAGCGCCCGCAGAGGTCTGAAGGGGCCCGTACTGTGCCGTAAGGATCCATAGGGTTCCGTAGAGCTTCGTAGGTTCCCTAGAGGCCTCTGGAGTACCGCAGGAGCCAGTAGTGTTCCGTAGGGTCCTCTAGGGTTGAGTAAGTGCCCGCAGGAGTCTGTAGGAATCCGTGGGATTCTGTAAGGTTCTGGAGGGTTCTGCAGGGTTCCGTAGGGGCCTGTAGAGTTCCGTAGTGGCTGGTAAAGTTCCGTAGGTCCCTGTGGGGTTCTGTATGGACCTGTAGGGTTCCGTAGGGGCCTGCAGGGTTCCGTAAGTGCCCGCAGGTGTCTGTAGGGTTCCGTAGGGGTCTGTAGGGTTCCGTAGGCACCTGCAGTGTTCTGTAGGAGCCCATAGGGTTTTAGTGAGGTTCCGTTGTGTTGCTAAGGGTCTTGTAGAGTGCTGTCGGGTCCTGGAGTATTCTGTAGGGTTCCAGAGGGCCTCGTAGGGTTCCATCGAAATCTATAGGGTTCCCTAGGGGCCCATAGAGTCCCGTAGATTTCCGTAGGGACCTGTAGGGTTGTGTAAGTGCCCGCAGAAGTCGGTAGGAGTCTGTGGGATTCTGTAAGGTTCCGGAGGGTTCTGCAGGGTTCCGTAGGGACCCGTAGAGTTCCGTAGTGGCTGGTAACGTTCCGTAGGTCCCTGTGGGGTTCTGTATGGACCTGTAGGGTTCCGTAGGGGCCTGCAGGGTTCCGTAAGTGCCCGCAGGTGTCTGTAGGGTTCCGTAGGGGTCTGTAGGGTTCTGTAGGCACCTGCAGTGTTCTGTAGGAGCCCATAGGGTTTTAGTGAGGTTCCGTTGTGTTGCTAAGGGTCTTGTAGAGTGCTGTCGGGTCCTGGAGTATTCTGTAGGGTTCCAGAGGGCCTCGTAGGGTTCCATCGAAATCTATAGGGTTCCCTAGGGGCCCGTAGAGTCCCGTAGATTTCCGTAGGGGCCTGTAGGGTTGTGTAAGTGCCCGCAGGGGTTGGTAGGAGCTTGTAGGGTGCCATATGTTTCCGGAGGGTTGTGTAGGGTTCCGTAGGGGCCTGTGGTGTTCCCTAGGGGCCTGTAGAGTCTCGTAGAGTTCCGTAGGGTCCTGTAGGTTTCCATAAGCGCCCGCAGAGGTCTGAAGGGGCCCGTACTGTTCCGTAAGGAATCATAGGGTTCCGTAGAGCTTCGTAGGTTCCCTAGAGGCCTCTGGAGTACCGCAGGAGCCAGTAGTGTTCCGTAGGGTCCTCTAGGGTTGAGTAAGTGCCCGCAGGAGTCTGTAGGAATCCGTGGGATTCTGTAAGGTTCTGGAGGGTTCTGCAGGGTTCAGTAGGGGCCTGTAGAGTTGCGTAGTGGCTGGTAAATTTCCCTAGGGCCCTGTACCGTTCCGTAACTGCCTGCAAGGCTCTTTAGGCTTCCGTAGGGGCTGGTAGGGTTCCATAAAGTTCCGTGGGTTCCTGCAGAGTTCTGCAAGTGCCCGCAAGGGCCTGTAGGGGCCCACAGTGTTTCTGTCAGGTTCCGTAGAGTTCCGTAGGGGCCATATTTTTCTGTAGTGGCTGGTAGTATTCTGTAGAGGTCTGTAGGGTTCCGTAGGCACCTGTAGTGTTCTGTAGGAGCCCATAGGGTTTTAGTGAGGTTCCGTTGTGTTGCTAAGGGTCTTGTAGAGTGCTGTCGGGTCCTGGAGTATTCTGTAGGGTTCCAGAGGGCCTCGTAGGGTTCCATCGAAATCTATAGGGTACCCTAGGGGCCCATAGAGTCCCGTAGATTTCCGTAGGGACCTGTAGGGTTGTGTAAGTGCCCGCAGAAGTCTGTAGGAGTCTGTGGGATTCTGTAAGGTTCCGGAGGGTTCTGCAGGGTTCCGTAGGGACCCGTAGAGTTCCGTAGTGGCTGGTAAAGTTCCGTAGGTCCCTGTGGGGTTCTGTATGGACCTGTAGGGTTCCGTAGGGGCCTGCAGGGTTCCGTAAGTGCCCGCAGGTGTCTGTAGGGTTCCGTAGGCACCTGCAGTGTTCTGTAGGAGCCCATAGGGTTTTAGTGAGGTTCCGTTGTGTTGCTAAGGGTCTTGTAGAGTGCTGTCGGGTCCTGGAGTATTCTGTAGGGTTCCAGAGGGGCTGGTAGGGTTCCGTCGAAATCTGAAGGGTTCCCTAGGGGCCCGTAGAGTCCCGTAGATTTCCGTAGGGGCCTGTAGGGTTGTGTAAGTGCCCGCAGGGGTTGGTAGGAGCTTGTAGGGTGCCATATGTTTCCGGAGGGTTGTGTAGGGTTCCGTAGGGGCCTGTGGTGTTCCCTAGGGGCCTGTAGAGTCTCGTAGAGTTCCGTAGGGTCCTGTAGGTTTCCATAAGCGCCCGCAGAGGTCTGAAGGGGCCCGTACTGTGCCGTAAGGATCCATAGGGTTCCGTAGAGCTTCGTAGGTTCCCTAGAGGCCTCTGGAGTACCGCAGGAGCCAGTAGTGTTCCGTAGGGTCCTCTAGGGTTGAGTAAGTGCCCGCAGGAGTCTGTAGGAATCCGTGGGATTCTGTAAGGTTCTGGAGGGTTCTGCAGGGTTCCGTAGGGGCCTGTAGAGTTCCGTAGTGGCTGGTAAAGTTCCGTAGGTCCCTGTGGGGTTCTGTATGGACCTGTAGGGTTCCGTAGGGGCCTGCAGGGTTCCGTAAGTGCCCGCAGGTGTCTGTAGGGTTCCGTAGGGGTCTGTAGGGTTCCGTAGGCACCTGCAGTGTTCTGTAGGAGCCCATAGGGTTTTAGTGAGGTTCCGTTGTGTTGCTAAGGGTCTTGTAGAGTGCTGTCGGGTCCTGGAGTATTCTGTACGGTTCCAGAGGGCCTCGTAGGGTTCCATCGAAATCTATAGGGTTCCCTAGGGGCCCATAGAGTCCCGTAGATTTCCGTAGGGACCTGTAGGGTTGTGTAAGTGCCCGCAGAAGTCGGTAGGAGTCTGTGGGATTCTGTAAGGTTCCGGAGGGTTCTGCAGGGTTCCGTAGGGACCCGTAGAGTTCCGTAGTGGCTGGTAACGTTCCGTAGGTCCCTGTGGGGTTCTGTATGGACCTGTAGGGTTCCGTAGGGGCCTGCAGGGTTCCGTAAGTGCCCGCAGGTGTCTGTAGGGTTCCGTAGGGGTCTGTAGGGTTCCGTAGGCACCTGCAGTGTTCTGTAGGAGCCCATAGGGTTTTAGTGAGGTTCCGTTGTGTTGCTAAGGGTCTTGTAGAGTGCTGTCGGGTCCTGGAGTATTCTGTAGGGTTCCAGAGGGCCTCGTAGGGTTCCATCGAAATCTATAGGGTTCCCTAGGGGCCCATAGAGTCCCGTAGATTTCCGTAGGGACCTGTAGGGTTGTGTAAGTGCCCGCAGAAGTCGGTAGGAGTCTGTGGGATTCTGTAAGGTTCCGGAGGGTTCTGCAGGGTTCCGTAGGGACCCGTAGAGTTCCGTAGTGGCTGGTAACGTTCCGTAGGTCCCTGTGGGGTTCTGTATGGACCTGTAGGGTTCCGTAGGGGCCTGCAGGGTTCCGTAAGTGCCCGCAGGTGTCTGTAGGGTTCCGTAGGGGTCTGTAGGGTTCCGTAGGCACCTGCAGTGTTCTGTAGGAGCCCATAGGGTTTTAGTGAGGTTCCGTTGTGTTGCTAAGGGTCTTGTAGAGTGCTGTCGGGTCCTGGAGTATTCTGTAGGGTTCCAGAGGGCCTCGTAGGGTTCCATCGAAATCTATAGGGTTCCCTAGGGGCCCATAGAGTCCCGTAGATTTCCGTAGGGACCTGTAGGGTTGTGTAAGTGCCCGCAGAAGTCTGTAGGAGTCTGTGGGATTCTGTAAGGTTCCGGAGGGTTCTGCAGGGTTCCGTAGGGACCCGTAGAGTTCCGTAGTGGCTGGTAACGTTCCGTAGGTCCCTGTGGGGTTCTGTATGGACCTGTAGGGTTCCGTAGGGGCCTGCAGGGTTCCGTAAGTGCCCACAGGTGTCTGTAGGGTTCCGTAGGGGTCTGTAGGGTTCTGTAGGCACCTGCAGTGTTCTGTAGGAGCCCATAGGGTTTTAGTGAGGTTCCGTTGTGTTGCTAAGGGTCTTGTAGAGTGCTGTCGGGTCCTGGAGTATTCTGTAGGGTTCCAGAGGGCCTCGTAGGGTTCCATCGAAATCTGAAGGGTTCCCTAGGGGCCCATAGAGTCCCGTAGATTTCCGTAGGGACCTGTAGGGTTGTGTAAGTGCCCGCAGAAGTCGGTAGGAGTCTGTGGGATTCTGTAAGGTTCCGGAGGGTTCTGCAGGGTTCCGTAGGGACCCGTAGAGTTCCGTAGTGGCTGGTAACGTTCCGTAGGTCCCTGTGGGGTTCTGTATGGACCTGTAGGGTTCCGTAGGGGCCTGCAGGGTTCCGTAAGTGCCCGCAGGTGTCTGTAGGGTTCCGTAGAGGTCTGTAGGGTTCCGTAGGCACCTGCAGTGTTCTGTAGGAGCCCATAGGGTTTTAGTGAGGTTCCGTTGTGTTGCTAAGGGTCTTGTAGAGTGCTGTCGGGTCCTGGAGTATTCTGTAGGGTTCCAGAGGGGCTGGTAGGGTTCCGTCGAAATCTGAAGGGTTCCCTAGGGGCCCGTAGAGTCCCGTAGATTTCCGTAGGGGCCTGTAGGGTTGTGTAAGTGCCCGCAGGGGTTGGTAGGAGCTTGTAGGGTGCCATATGTTTCCGGAGGGTTGTGTAGGGTTCCGTAGGGGCCTGTGGTGTTCCCTAGGGGCCTGTAGAGTCTCGTAGAGTTCCGTAGGGTCCTGTAGGTTTCCATAAGCGCCCGCAGAGGTCTGAAGGGGCCCGTACTGTGCCGTAAGGATCCATAGGGTTCCGTAGAGCTTCGTAGGTTCCCTAGAGGCCTCTGGAGTACCGCAGGAGCCAGTAGTGTTCCATAGGGTCCCCTAGGGTTGAGTAAGTGCCCGCAGGAGTCTGTAGGAATCCGTGGGATTCTGTAAGGTTCTGGAGGGTTCTGCAGGGTTCCGTAGGGGCCTGTAGAGTTCCGTAGTGGCTGGTAACGTTCCGTAGGTCCCTGTGGGGTTCTGTATGGACCTGTAGGGTTCCGTAGGGGCCTGCAGGGTTCCGTAAGTGCCCGCAGGTGTCTGTAGGGTTCCGTAGGGGTCTGTAGGGTTCCGTAGGCACCTGCAGTGTTCTGTAGGAGCCCATAGGGTTTTAGTGAGGTTCCGTTGTGTTGCTAAGGGTCTTGTAGAGTGCTGTCGGGTCCTGGAGTATTCTGTAGGGTTCCAGAGGGCCTCGTAGGGTTCCATCAAAATCTATAGGGTTCCCTAGGGGCCCATAGAGTCCCGTAGATTTCCGTAGGGACCTGTAGGGTTGTGTAAGTGCCCGCAGAAGTCGGTAGGAGTCTGTGGGATTCTGTAAGGTTCCGGAGGGTTCTGCAGGGTTCCGTAGGGACCCGTAGAGTTCCGTAGTGGCTGGTAACGTTCCGTAGGTCCCTGTGGGGTTCTGTATGGACCTGTAGGGTTCCGTAGGGGCCTGCAGGGTTCCGTAAGTGCCCGCAGGTGTCTGTAGGGTTCCGTAGGGGTCTGTAGGGTTCCGTAGGCACCTGCAGTGTTCTGTAGGAGCCCATAGGGTTTTAGTGAGGTTCCGTTGTGTTGCTAAGGGTCTTGTAGAGTGCTGTCGGGTCCTGGAGTATTCTGTAGGGTTCCAGAGGGCCTCGTAGGGTTCCATCGAAATCTATAGGGTTCCCTAGGGGCCCATAGAGTCCCGTAGATTTCCGTAGGGACCTGTAGGGTTGTGTAAGTGCCCGCAGAAGTCGGTAGGAGTCTGTGGGATTCTGTAAGGTTCCGGAGGGTTCTGCAGGGTTCCGTAGGGACCCGTAGAGTTCCGTAGTGGCTGGTAACGTTCCGTAGGTCCCTGTGGGGTTCTGTATGGACCTGTAGGGTTCCGTAGGGGCCTGCAGGGTTCCGTAAGTGCCCGCAGGTGTCTGTAGGGTTCCGTAGGGGTCTGTAGGGTTCCGTAGGCACCTGCAGTGTTCTGTAGGAGCCCATAGGGTTTTAGTGAGGTTCCGTTGTGTTGCTAAGGGTCTTGTAGAGTGCTGTCGGGTCCTGGAGTATTCTGTAGGGTTCCAGAGGGCCTCGTAGGGTTCCATCGAAATCTGAAGGGTTCCCTAGGGGCCCATAGAGTCCCGTAGATTTCCGTAGGGACCTGTAGGGTTGTGTAAGTGCCCGCAGAAGTCGGTAGGAGTCTGTGGGATTCTGTAAGGTTCCGGAGGGTTCTGCAGGGTTCCGTAGGGACCCGTAGAGTTCCGTAGTGGCTGGTAACGTTCCGTAGGTCCCTGTGGGGTTCTGTATGGACCTGTAGGGTTCCGTAGGGGCCTGCAGGGTTCCGTAAGTGCCCGCAGGTGTCTGTAGGGTTCCGTAGGGGTCTGTAGGGTTCCGTAGGCACCTGCAGTGTTCTGTAGGAGCCCATAGGGTTTTAGTGAGGTTCCGTTGTGTTGCTAAGGGTCTTGTAGAGTGCTGTCGGGTCCTGGAGTGTTCTGTAGGGTTCCAGAGGGCCTCGTAGGGTTCCGTCGAAATCTGAAGGGTTCCCTAGGGGCCCGTAGAGTCCCGTAGATTTCCGTAGGGGCCTGTAGGGTTGTGTAAGTGCCCGCAGGGGTTGGTAGGAGCTTGTAGGGTGCCATATGTTTCCGGAGGGTTGTGTAGGGTTCCGTAGGGGCCTGTGGTGTTCCCTAGGGGCCTGTAGAGTCTCGTAGAGTTCCGTAGGGTCCTGTAGGTTTCCATAAGCGCCCGCAGAGGTCTGAAGGGGCCCGTACTGTGCCGTAAGGATCCATAGGGTTCCGTAGAGCTTCGTAGGTTCCCTAGAGGCCTCTGGAGTACCGCAGGAGCCAGTAGTGTTCCGTAGGGTCCTCTAGGGTTGAGTAAGTGCCCGCAGGAGTCTGTAGGAATCCGTGGGATTCTGTAAGGTTCTGGAGGGTTCTGCAGGGTTCCGTAGGGGCCTGTAGAGTTCCGTAGTGGCTGGTAAAGTTCCGTAGGTCCCTGTGGGGTTCTGTATGGACCTGTAGGGTTCCGTAGGGGCCTGCAGGGTTCCGTAAGTGCCCGCAGGTGTCTGTAGGGTTCCGTAGGGGTCTGTAGGGTTCCGTAGGCACCTGCAGTGTTCTGTAGGAGCCCATAGGGTTTTAGTGAGGTTCCGTTGTGTTGCTAAGGGTCTTGTAGAGTGCTGTCGGGTCCTGGAGTATTCTGTAGGGTTCCAGAGGGCCTCGTAGGGTTCCATCGAAATCTATAGGGTTCCCTAGGGGCCCATAGAGTCCCGTAGATTTCCGTAGGGACCTGTAGGGTTGTGTAAGTGCCCGCAGAAGTCGGTAGGAGTCTGTGGGATTCTGTAAGGTTCCGGAGGGTTCTGCAGGGTTCCGTAGGGACCCGTAGAGTTCCGTAGTGGCTGGTAACGTTCCGTAGGTCCCTGTGGGGTTCTGTATGGACCTGTAGGGTTCCGTAGGGGCCTGCAGGGTTCCGTAAGTGCCCGCAGGTGTCTGTAGGGTTCCGTAGGGGTCTGTAGGGTTCTGTAGGCACCTGCAGTGTTCTGTAGGAGCCCATAGGGTTTTAGTGAGGTTCCGTTGTGTTGCTAAGGGTCTTGTAGAGTGCTGTCGGGTCCTGGAGTATTCTGTAGGGTTCCAGAGGGCCTCGTAGGGTTCCATCGAAATCTATAGGGTTCCCTAGGGGCCCGTAGAGTCCCGTAGATTTCCGTAGGGGCCTGTAGGGTTGTGTAAGTGCCCGCAGGGGTTGGTAGGAGCTTGTAGGGTGCCATATGTTTCCGGAGGGTTGTGTAGGGTTCCGTAGGGGCCTGTGGTGTTCCCTAGGGGCCTGTAGAGTCTCGTAGTGTTCCGTAGGGTCCTGTAGGTTTCCATAAGCGCCCGCAGAGGTCTGAAGGGGCCCGTACTGTTCCGTAAGGAATCATAGGGTTCCGTAGAGCTTCGTAGGTTCCCTAGAGGCCTCTGGAGTACCGCAGGAGCCAGTAGTGTTCCGTAGGGTCCTCTAGGGTTGAGTAAGTGCCCGCAGGAGTCTGTAGGAATCCGTGGGATTCTGTAAGGTTCTGGAGGGTTCTGCAGGGTTCAGTAGGGGCCTGTAGAGTTGCGTAGTGGCTGGTAAATTTCCCTAGGGCCCTGTACCGTTCCGTAACTGCCTGCAAGGCTCTTTAGGCTTCCGTAGGGGCTGGTAGGGTTCCATAAAGTTCCGTGGGTTCCTGCAGAGTTCTGCAAGTGCCCGCAAGGGCCTGTAGGGGCCCACAGTGTTTCTGTCAGGTTCCGTAGAGTTCCGTAGGGGCCATATTTTTCTGTAGTGGCTGGTAGTATTCTGTAGAGGTCTGTAGGGTTCCGTAGGCACCTGTAGTGTTCTGTAGGAGCCCATAGGGTTTTAGTGAGGTTCCGTTGTGTTGCTAAGGGTCTTGTAGAGTGCTGTCGGGTCCTGGAGTATTCTGTAGGGTTCCAGAGGGCCTCGTAGGGTTCCATCGAAATCTATAGGGTACCCTAGGGGCCCATAGAGTCCCGTAGATTTCCGTAGGGACCTGTAGGGTTGTGTAAGTGCCCGCAGAAGTCTGTAGGAGTCTGTGGGATTCTGTAAGGTTCCGGAGGGTTCTGCAGGGTTCCGTAGGGACCCGTAGAGTTCCGTAGTGGCTGGTAAAGTTCCGTAGGTCCCTGTGGGGTTCTGTATGGACCTGTAGGGTTCCGTAGGGGCCTGCAGGGTTCCGTAAGTGCCCGCAGGTGTCTGTAGGGTTCCGTAGGCACCTGCAGTGTTCTGTAGGAGCCCATAGGGTTTTAGTGAGGTTCCGTTGTGTTGCTAAGGGTCTTGTAGAGTGCTGTCGGGTCCTGGAGTATTCTGTAGGGTTCCAGAGGGGCTGGTAGGGTTCCGTCGAAATCTGAAGGGTTCCCTAGGGGCCCGTAGAGTCCCGTAGATTTCCGTAGGGGCCTGTAGGGTTGTGTAAGTGCCCGCAGGGGTTGGTAGGAGCTTGTAGGGTGCCATATGTTTCCGGAGGGTTGTGTAGGGTTCCGTAGGGGCCTGTGGTGTTCCCTAGGGGCCTGTAGAGTCTCGTAGAGTTCCGTAGGGTCCTGTAGGTTTCCATAAGCGCCCGCAGAGGTCTGAAGGGGCCCGTACTGTGCCGTAAGGATCCATAGGGTTCCGTAGAGCTTCGTAGGTTCCCTAGAGGCCTCTGGAGTACCGCAGGAGCCAGTAGTGTTCCATAGGGTCCCCTAGGGTTGAGTAAGTGCCCGCAGGAGTCTGTAGGAATCCGTGGGATTCTGTAAGGTTCTGGAGGGTTCTGCAGGGTTCCGTAGGGGCCTGTAGAGTTCCGTAGTGGCTGGTAACGTTCCGTAGGTCCCTGTGGGGTTCTGTATGGACCTGTAGGGTTCCGTAGGGGCCTGCAGGGTTCCGTAAGTGCCCGCAGGTGTCTGTAGGGTTCCGTAGGGGTCTGTAGGGTTCCGTAGGCACCTGCAGTGTTCTGTAGGAGCCCATAGGGTTTTAGTGAGGTTCCGTTGTGTTGCTAAGGGTCTTGTAGAGTGCTGTCGGGTCCTGGAGTATTCTGTAGGGTTCCAGAGGGCCTCGTAGGGTTCCATCAAAATCTATAGGGTTCCCTAGGGGCCCATAGAGTCCCGTAGATTTCCGTAGGGACCTGTAGGGTTGTGTAAGTGCCCGCAGAAGTCGGTAGGAGTCTGTGGGATTCTGTAAGGTTCCGGAGGGTTCTGCAGGGTTCCGTAGGGACCCGTAGAGTTCCGTAGTGGCTGGTAACGTTCCGTAGGTCCCTGTGGGGTTCTGTATGGACCTGTAGGGTTCCGTAGGGGCCTGCAGGGTTCCGTAAGTGCCCGCAGGTGTCTGTAGGGTTCCGTAGGGGTCTGTAGGGTTCCGTAGGCACCTGCAGTGTTCTGTAGGAGCCCATAGGGTTTTAGTGAGGTTCCGTTGTGTTGCTAAGGGTCTTGTAGAGTGCTGTCGGGTCCTGGAGTATTCTGTAGGGTTCCAGAGGGCCTCGTAGGGTTCCATCGAAATCTATAGGGTTCCCTAGGGGCCCATAGAGTCCCGTAGATTTCCGTAGGGACCTGTAGGGTTGTGTAAGTGCCCGCAGAAGTCGGTAGGAGTCTGTGGGATTCTGTAAGGTTCCGGAGGGTTCTGCAGGGTTCCGTAGGGACCCGTAGAGTTCCGTAGTGGCTGGTAACGTTCCGTAGGTCCCTGTGGGGTTCTGTATGGACCTGTAGGGTTCCGTAGGGGCCTGCAGGGTTCCGTAAGTGCCCGCAGGTGTCTGTAGGGTTCCGTAGGGGTCTGTAGGGTTCCGTAGGCACCTGCAGTGTTCTGTAGGAGCCCATAGGGTTTTAGTGAGGTTCCGTTGTGTTGCTAAGGGTCTTGTAGAGTGCTGTCGGGTCCTGGAGTATTCTGTAGGGTTCCAGAGGGCCTCGTAGGGTTCCATCGAAATCTGAAGGGTTCCCTAGGGGCCCATAGAGTCCCGTAGATTTCCGTAGGGACCTGTAGGGTTGTGTAAGTGCCCGCAGAAGTCGGTAGGAGTCTGTGGGATTCTGTAAGGTTCCGGAGGGTTCTGCAGGGTTCCGTAGGGACCCGTAGAGTTCCGTAGTGGCTGGTAACGTTCCGTAGGTCCCTGTGGGGTTCTGTATGGACCTGTAGGGTTCCGTAGGGGCCTGCAGGGTTCCGTAAGTGCCCGCAGGTGTCTGTAGGGTTCCGTAGGGGTCTGTAGGGTTCCGTAGGCACCTGCAGTGTTCTGTAGGAGCCCATAGGGTTTTAGTGAGGTTCCGTTGTGTTGCTAAGGGTCTTGTAGAGTGCTGTCGGGTCCTGGAGTGTTCTGTAGGGTTCCAGAGGGCCTCGTAGGGTTCCGTCGAAATCTGAAGGGTTCCCTAGGGGCCCGTAGAGTCCCGTAGATTTCCGTAGGGGCCTGTAGGGTTGTGTAAGTGCCCGCAGGGGTTGGTAGGAGCTTGTAGGGTGCCATATGTTTCCGGAGGGTTGTGTAGGGTTCCGTAGGGGCCTGTGGTGTTCCCTAGGGGCCTGTAGAGTCTCGTAGAGTTCCGTAGGGTCCTGTAGGTTTCCATAAGCGCCCGCAGAGGTCTGAAGGGGCCCGTACTGTGCCGTAAGGATCCATAGGGTTCCGTAGAGCTTCGTAGGTTCCCTAGAGGCCTCTGGAGTACCGCAGGAGCCAGTAGTGTTCCGTAGGGTCCTCTAGGGTTGAGTAAGTGCCCGCAGGAGTCTGTAGGAATCCGTGGGATTCTGTAAGGTTCTGGAGGGTTCTGCAGGGTTCCGTAGGGGCCTGTAGAGTTCCGTAGTGGCTGGTAAAGTTCCGTAGGTCCCTGTGGGGTTCTGTATGGACCTGTAGGGTTCCGTAGGGGCCTGCAGGGTTCCGTAAGTGCCCGCAGGTGTCTGTAGGGTTCCGTAGGGGTCTGTAGGGTTCCGTAGGCACCTGCAGTGTTCTGTAGGAGCCCATAGGGTTTTAGTGAGGTTCCGTTGTGTTGCTAAGGGTCTTGTAGAGTGCTGTCGGGTCCTGGAGTATTCTGTAGGGTTCCAGAGGGCCTCGTAGGGTTCCATCGAAATCTATAGGGTTCCCTAGGGGCCCATAGAGTCCCGTAGATTTCCGTAGGGACCTGTAGGGTTGTGTAAGTGCCCGCAGAAGTCGGTAGGAGTCTGTGGGATTCTGTAAGGTTCCGGAGGGTTCTGCAGGGTTCCGTAGGGACCCGTAGAGTTCCGTAGTGGCTGGTAACGTTCCGTAGGTCCCTGTGGGGTTCTGTATGGACCTGTAGGGTTCCGTAGGGGCCTGCAGGGTTCCGTAAGTGCCCGCAGGTGTCTGTAGGGTTCCGTAGGGGTCTGTAGGGTTCTGTAGGCACCTGCAGTGTTCTGTAGGAGCCCATAGGGTTTTAGTGAGGTTCCGTTGTGTTGCTAAGGGTCTTGTAGAGTGCTGTCGGGTCCTGGAGTATTCTGTAGGGTTCCAGAGGGCCTCGTAGGGTTCCATCGAAATCTATAGGGTTCCCTAGGGGCCCGTAGAGTCCCGTAGATTTCCGTAGGGGCCTGTAGGGTTGTGTAAGTGCCCGCAGGGGTTGGTAGGAGCTTGTAGGGTGCCATATGTTTCCGGAGGGTTGTGTAGGGTTCCGTAGGGGCCTGTGGTGTTCCCTAGGGGCCTGTAGAGTCTCGTAGAGTTCCGTAGGGTCCTGTAGGTTTCCATAAGCGCCCGCAGAGGTCTGAAGGGGCCCGTACTGTTCCGTAAGGAATCATAGGGTTCCGTAGAGCTTCGTAGGTTCCCTAGAGGCCTCTGGAGTACCGCAGGAGCCAGTAGTGTTCCGTAGGGTCCTCTAGGGTTGAGTAAGTGCCCGCAGGAGTCTGTAGGAATCCGTGGGATTCTGTAAGGTTCTGGAGGGTTCTGCAGGGTTCAGTAGGGGCCTGTAGAGTTGCGTAGTGGCTGGTAAATTTCCCTAGGGCC